>NC_048284.1:3221915-3322369 GCF_009762535.1 Notolabrus celidotus
TCTCTCAGGTTTCTGAGGACTGCAGACTCATGTTGTCGTCATAGAGAGAGTGTGTCCAGTTTATTTCATGAAGAGGTTTTTGAAAAAAGAAGGTTGAGACGTTCAGAAGGTGAAGAACGGAGCTGTGTGGTCAGATGAGTTGGAGTTTAATCATCGTAGCTGACTTCTCACATGACCGGGGACACATCATCAGGCATCACAAATAGCCACAACAGTCACGCTCTCCCTCTCCCTCCCTCTCCCCCTCCCTCTCTCTCTGCTTCCTTCAGGCTTTATTAACTCTCTTCAGTTGTCTGTCCTCAGAAACAACACATGATCCATCAAAACTTTTTTGACACTCGTGTCTCTTTTGCTTCCTCAAATCAAAATCTGTGGTGTCATAAATCCTCACTTCAATGTAGAACTGAAAAATGCCTGTCAGAGCTCTTTTATGAAGACCGGCTTCATGTGGTTTACACTGTCTCAGATTTGTTCCCACATTTTCTCTTAACTTAGTGTTACAAGAAGAGCCAGTGGCAAACAATTACTATCATTTTTCAATGAATACATCTGTTTTCAATTTAAGAGGATAGTTAAAAGAAACAATAACAAAGTCCTAAAACCACATCTTCATCTCTGGAAGTCTACTAATCATTTTAATGACTCTTAAAACAAAAATAAGAATCTGTTCCTCAAAATTCAGTCGCTCAAACTAGGAAGTGTTTCCTTTTTCTTCACTTTCTTTAATAAAGAGCTGTCTTACTAATTAGAGACAATCCCTCTATCCCTCTCTCCAACACGGTCTCAGCAGATGTGTGTCTAACATGAGTCTGGTCCTGCTGCAGGTTTCTGCCTGTTAAAGGAAGTTTGTCCTTATATCGACCTTTTAATGATCCTGAAAGTTCTTAGAAAGTTTAGAGACTTTTAATTTGTCACTGCCAAGCCCAACAAGTCCCATCAAAGTTACTAACCATAGACCTTTCTGGAGTCCCTGAGCTCCCTTGTCTCCTGTTTCCTCTGGATCTCTGCTGCTGTGGACGTGCCAGACTCCAGCTGCTACAACTACTACTATCCGTCTCACCACTATCATCTCTCTCTCTCTTCATCTCCCTCTATCCCTCTCTCCATCACGGTCTCAGGAAGGAAAGACTTGAGAAAGGAAGGGAGGACGACTGGAAGGAATGAAAGAAGGAAAAAGGGAAGCAGAGACTGAAGCAAGGAAGGAGAAATGGAAGTTGAGATTGAAGGAAGGAAGGAAGGAAGGAAGGAAGAATAGAAGGAGAGACTGAAGAAAGGAAGGAAGGAAGGAATGAAGGAGGACTAGAAGGAGCGACTGAAGGAAGGAAGGATTGAAGGAGGGAAAGGAAGGAGAGATGAAGGTAGGGTGGAAGGAAGAATGGAAGGATAGATTGAAGTAAGGAAGGGAGGAAGAATGGGAGGAAAGCCTGAAGAAAGGGGGGAAGGAGAAATGGAAGGAAAGACTGAAGGAAGGAAGGAAGGAGAGATCCTGTCTTTCCCTCTCCCATTAAAGTCCATGACCTTTCTGGAGTCCCTGAGCTCCCTTGTCCCGTAGGTTCCTCTGGATCTCTGCTGCTGTGGACGTTCCAGACTCCAGCTGCTACAACTACTACTATCCGTCTCCCCACTATCATCTCTCTCTCTCTTCATCTCCCTCTATCCCTCTCTCCAACACGGTCTCAGCAGATGTGTGTCTAACATGAGTCTGGTCCTGCTGGAGGTTTCTGCCTGTTAAAGGAAGTTTGTCCTTGCCACTGTAACTTGCTAAATGCTGCAAAGTGCTCTGCTCATGGTGGATTAAGATGAGATCAGACTGAGTCCTGTCTGTAAGATGGGACTGGATCTTATCCTGTCTTGATGTTGGGTCTTTGTTAATAATAGAACATAGAGTACGGGGTAGACCTGCTGTTTTGTTTGTTGTTAGTTTTTGATTGATTAGGGAGAAAGAATCTTGAGGGAGAGAAACCAAAACGATCAAACCTCCACTCTCTCAAACACGTTACATCACCTGTGGACACCTGCAGTAGAGTTATAGAGCACAATGAAGGAGCGCACACTGAAAGAAAACAGCCCTACAACAAGCAGGGAGGCGGAACAATATCACATTCATAACCAACCACTCAAAAACAACAATACCCGTATGACTCACAGTCAGACACCCTGATGTTTGATTCTGAAACCACGCTCCACAGAAAACATCAGCAACAATACCATCAGCTCAGTGGATGTTATGAACCTCTATATTAAAATCTCGCAATAACACAGCCTGATGCATCTTATGTTAATGTAATACAGGGCTGTGTGTTGGGTTTGTGTGGATGGCTGCTTGATATGTGGGCTGCTGCCTGTCTCAGCCTAAAGAAGAGTTTTTTGTAAAGCATTTTTCATACAATAATATTGTAACACAAAGTGCTGTAAATAAAAAAAAAATAATGGTAGAGGTAAGATAGAATAAATTAAAAATACAAAAAATGACACCTTAATCCATATGCAAGGTTAAGGTTAAGGTATGATATAAAAAAATAATAATAAAAAGAAGTTACTGATGAAAGGAGGAAACGCTATCATGACATCTGAATGAGGAAACACTGGAGGTAACATAAGGTGTTAAAACCAAGCAGCACCCTCCATGCTTAAAATATGAAGCCAATGGGGAAGTGTTATAAACTGCAGTTCCTCAAGCGTCCACTAGAGGCTGGCTGCAGAAACACAGGAAACCACATACACACCCATTCAAAGAAGACGATCTTTACAGCAGAAATAAACATGTTTACAGCCTGGTTCAAAAAACTGTTTAGGTCTGAGGAGCTCATTTCTCTTTCAGCACTGTTGAGCCGCATTTTGTAATAACGGTGCATTTTGTAATAAACGTCCAAAATGTAAAAACTTTTTCATTTCATTTTGTAATAAAGCCGCATTTTGTAATAATCTTCTCAAAATGTAATAACTTATTACATAATGCGGCAAAATTTATTACAAAATGCGTTGGGGCAGTTTATTACAAAATGCGGCTTATTACAAAATGAAATGAAAAAGTTATTACATTTTGGACGTTTATTACAAAATGCACCGTTATTACAAAATGCGGCTCAACAAGCACACACTGTACGGGGGTGAATCTTTTTATAACTTGTTATTTTTGAAGATATTGAGCATTTGAGTTTTGCCCAAATAAGGGCATTGCTTGATTGACAGGCATGCAACTCAACTCACCTTTATTTATAGAGCACCTTTCATACATATGAACATGCAGCCCAAAGTGCTTCACAAAATAACAGACAGAAAACAACAGAGATGATAAAATTAAAAAAAGGCATCATTATAAATAAAATACTTAAAGATAAAATATAATAAAATCAATATAGTAAAATTAATAAAATGAGTAAGAGTGGAAAGAAAAGTTAAAAATAATATAGTGTTGACACGATCAGATGAATACAATAAATACATAATTAAATTAGATAAATAAATGTTAAAGCAAGGATTAAAATAATAATGCAGTTTGGGCGCTGGTGGCCTAGCGGTCTAAGTGCCCCACATACAGAGGCTACAGTCCTCGTCGCAGAGGTCGCCAGCTCGATTCCCAGCCGGTCGACCATTTCCTGCATGTCTTTCCCCGCTCTCTACTCCCCACATTTCCTGTCTCTCTTCAGCTGTCCTATAAATAAAGGCAAAAAGGCCAAAAATAGAACTTTAAAAATAAATACAAATAATAATAATAATGTAGTCCAAGGGCTAAAAATAAATTACCCCAATTAAAAGCTAGATTAAAAAAGTAAGTCTTAAGTTTACTTTTAAAAGGCCCGCCTCTTTACCTCACACTAGCTTGGACGATGTTTGGTTGAGTTCAACATTTCCAATATGGCTGCCGCAAATGATCGGCTTCAGAACAGCACTTCAGAAACAGATGGGTGACGTCACGGATACTACTTCCATTTATTATACAGTCATGGCCAAAAGTTTTGAGAATGACACAAATATTACATTTTCACAAAGTCTGCTGCTTCAGGGTTTTTAGGTGTTTTTGTCAGATGGCAAAAAATATTGGCAGAGTATCAGTCTGTCCCTGATGTTTTTACTGGAGAGAAGTGGCTTCTTTGCTGCCCTCCTTGACACCAGGCCTTCCTCCAAAAGTCTTCGCCTCACTGTGCGTGCAGATGCACTCACACCTGCCTGCTGCCATTCCTGAGCAAGCTCTGCACTGGTGGTGGCCCGATCCCGCAGCTGTAACACCTTCAGGAGACGGTCCTGGCGCTTGCTGGACTTTCTTGGGTGCCCTGGAGCCTGTTTGGCAACAATTGAACCTCTCTCCTTGAAGTTCTTGATAATTCGATAGACGGTTGACTGAGGTGCAATCTTACTCGCTGCTATAAACTTCCCTGTTAGGCCCTTTTTGTGCAATGCAATGATGGCTGCACGTGTTTCCTTGCAGGTAACCATGGCTAACAGATGAGGAACAATGGTGTCATGCACCATCTTCCTTTTAAAGTGTCCAGTCACTCAATCATGACAGATTGATCGCCAGCCTTGTCCTCATCAACACCCACACCCGTGTTAATGTGTGTGACACCTGTGTGTCATTGAAATGATGTTAGCTGGTCCTTTTGTGGCAGGGCTGAAATGCAGTGGAAATGTGTTTTTGGTGATAAAGTTCATTTTCAAGGCAAAGAGGGACTTTGCAATTAATTGCAGTTGAGCTGATCACTCCTCATAACATTCTGGAGTATATGCAAATTGCCATTATAAAAACTGAAACAGCAGACTTTGTGAAAATTAATAGTTGTGTCATTCTCAAAACTTTTGGCCATGACTGTACAGACTATGATTTAAACTGAAGATGGGAAATAAAGCTCACCAAAGTAAAATAAATGAATAAGATAATAAAACACTAAAAGATTAAACCAGTAAAAGAAACTAAGATGCTACACTTAAAGGTGACATATCATGCAAAATGGACTTTTTAATGGTTCTCTACCTGAAATATGCGTCCCTGTCTACAAACCCCCCGAGAATGAAAAGAATCCATTCTGCCCCTGTTCTGATTTCTCCACCTTTCTGTAAATGTGTGTGAAACCAGCCGTTTCAGACTTCCGTGTTTTTGTTACGTAACAACAATATCCGGTCTGTCACGGAGTCAGAGCTCGGAGCTTGTTCAGCCCATAGACTGTATAAAATAATACTAAATCCCTCCTCCGTTTTTCATTACCTGCACAAATGTGTGCTAACAAGGAGCTTAGGAGGGAGGCATGCTAGTTGTAGGCTGTCTTAATAAACACAAAGGTCGGTTTTACTCCCCACGTCTGCAGATTTGAAGATCTAGTGGATGATCTGTATTTGTCATGGATAAGTGCTAGCGCTAATTAGCATAGCCACATAGCTATATGTTCATAGCTGTAGCTGTAGCTGTAGCTGTAGCTGTGTACCAAGACGCACGTCTACATACTGACAAATAAAACAACAAGAAACACTAAATCTGTGACCAATCCTTCAGAAAAGGTCCTGCTGCCTTTCTGGCAGAGGTCGGTTTTACTCCCCACGTCTGCAGATTTGAAGATCTAGTGGATGATTTTTATTTATCATGGATAAGTGCTAGCGCTAGTAAGCATAGCCACATAGCTACATGTTCGTAGCTGTGTACCAAGACACACGTCTACATACTGATAAATAAAACAACAAGAAACACTAAATCTGTGACCAATGGTTCAGAAAGGTCCTGCTACAGGCGCCTCTCCGTCAGGATCAGAGTCAGAGGGTTGAAGTATCGTGATCTCTGAGCAGCCGTGTATATTCAGCCAACATGTAAACATTAGATCAACGTGCTGGAGAGCCGAGGCACATCCACTTCCGGAGGGGGCGTGGTCAGAGAGAAAACAGAGTGTTCTGATGAGGAATGAAGAAGAGGGTTTTTCAGGCAGACCAAAATCTGATTTCAAAGTGTTTTTTTGAGCATAAACTTTAAAGACATGTTTTGGGGACCTCTTAGACCAATATATATTGATGAAAAAAGCGTGATATGTCCCCTTTAAAGTTAATACAGAATAAAATATTAAAATGCTGAGAAGTAATCTGTAAAAATCACTGGAATAAGATGATAAGATCAAATGAATAACTAAATAAATTGCTAAATTGATTTTTAGCATGCATGTTAAAACAGAGGGTGTTAAAAGTGCTTAAATATGACAGAAAACATCTGTTGTATTTATTTGTAGAGTACAGGAGGTAGAGTTGGGGGTAGAGTTGAAGCGGTGCTGCAGGCTGGAGCATGAACGCTCTGATGAGTCAGACAGCCTGTCCTGCAGTAGCTGTGTTAACAGTGTTAGTGGGTCACAGTGTTACATTCTTACATTCCTTTATGGTCTCTTTTGTGATAACAGGCCAGCTATAATCAGAGGGAGCAGAGGGGGGGACGGGGACGGACTCATATCAACACACAAGTTTCTCTTTACAGCCAAAATATAAAGGAGTACGATTTTAATGTTTCAGCTGATGATTTCAAAGTTAGGAGAGAAACAGAAACTCACAGAAGAGGAAGAATGAGGTCATCGAAAAGCCCACACAAGAACAAAAGCACAAAGGGGACAGTGAGGTAGAAGTTTGAACTGAGTGTCTTTGTGACTGTTCAGCCACCAGAAGTCCAGAAAACTGAGTAATCATTCACCTGTTTGTTAGCTGTCCATGCAAAAGAGCAGAATCTGACTTTTCTGAGCTGTAAATGTAGTCACACATTCACAGACACTCTCTCTCTCTCTCCCTCGCTCTCTCATCCAGTCAGAGGCTTCACATGCAGAACATTTCCCACTGTGGTCTGTTTTTATTCAGATGATAAATGCAGCCCGCGCTGACAGCGGGGTCAGGGTCGCTCCTGATATTCCAGCGGGGCGGAGGTTTATCTTGTGTGTTTTGTGAGTTTACAGAGCGCTAGGTCAGAGGAGGTTGTCCCGTCGAGACGTCTGCTCTGTCTGGGTAGTCTGAGAATGAGAGCCGGTGTATGTTTGTGTGTGTGTGTGGACTTTCAGGATACATGTACAGTTGGAGGACCTTTAAAAGTCAATAAAACTGAGTAAATATTCAACATTAGGCGAGTCTAATTGCAACCCTTGATATCTTGTTCATTGCCAACGTGTGTGTGTGCAAAGTAATACAAGAAGACGAGGGTCAGAAGAAGTTTGAATAAGGAGGGGAACTGTTTTCAATGAGGAGGAGGCATGTGATAAAAATGCAGGTTAATATTTGTAGAGGTTGAAACGCTCTCTGTAGACTTCCTGTTTGCTGCTCTTGATATTTCCAACTTCTTCATACTAGTTGTTCATCCACTTGAAAGAAAGTACATGAAAACATCCTCCAGTTGATGATAAGATGAGCTCTACTAGACTAGATATGAGTTCCTCGTCCATGTTGGTTGTGTCCAGTCAGTGTCCGATCCGCTGCGGTCCAGCTGGAGCAGGGCCGCCTGACAGCTGGAGTCATGTGAATCAAGGATTCTCCTCCTCCTCCTCCTCTCTTCATCCATGTTGTCTTTCTGGTCCTCTGAAAACCTCTGACCTGTTGACTCCAGGCCTGGCTCCGCTCATCATGACTTTGGTTTGTTGTTGTAGTTAAGTGAAATACGATCTGGTGATAACACAGAGTGTTTTATTCTGAAAATTAACCGGATGTTTTCATTTTGTTTTGGTGAAACCTGACTTCCTGTCCCATCTCCATCAAGTCTTGCGTATCTGAGTGACGGAGCTGGGAACGCAACGGAGCGGATCCAGTGGAAGTTAACACATTGACTAGAATAGAAACCTATCAGATCTGGTGCTGTGACAGATCTGGTGGAATTTGGCCATTAAGCTGTATTCAAACATGCACGCAATTCTTGAAAACTTCCTGAAAATGTTCAGTGAGAATCTCATGAGACTTTCTCTGGAATGTGTCCTGCAAGTCCTCAAGTAGATGTTCTGCAAGAAGTTGAGTTGATGTGAGAGCACAGCAGGAAATGTCCAGGAAAAAAAACCTTGAGTGAGGTTTATATCAAGCTACTGGTGCCAACACCAAAGAGCAGCATGTAACAGGATGAATAAAAACATGAGAGGTTGGAGAAGAAGACTCATCACCACAATGGATGGAGGTCTCTGCTGGGTCTTCATCATGTTGTAAACATTAAGATAAGATAAGATATTACTTTATTGATCTCCCGGGGTGGAAATTCAGTTGTTACAGCAACCCAGACATAAGTACAATCAAGAAGAAGTTTCAGTAAGTACAAAAAAAGTAAACAAACAAAAAAAATAATTAATAATAATAATAATAATAATAATAATAAATAAATAAATAAAAAAAATTAATAAATAAATAAATAAAAAAATAAAAAATAAGTAAAATAAAATAGATAAATAAAGCTAGAATACAATTTATATATATACAATGTTACAAATGGAATTTAAATTAAATAGAAGTAATTACAGGCAGTATTAAAAAATGTTTCAGTAGTGACAGGTTGACATGGTGTGATTATGGTTGGTAATGACAAATTAAGCAATAAATAAAAATTATATTTGTATGTAATATGACCATGGGGTGTAGTTAGAATAGTAATGTAATATAACATAGTATAATATAGCAAGATAATTATATAATACAGTATTAATCTGAGGTTATAGTAACGCCTCTGTTACTGTATCCAGTGCTGGTACAGCAGTGAGACAACTTGATCTCACCATCACACCATTTCATATTAAAGGCGAGACCTTACAGAGGCGTAAATATCAGGCCTTCAACTGCTTAATAAAAAGGGTTACTATAAGGGACGTGTGAAACTTTTGGGTGTGCTTCTGTGAAAGAGGGTTACTCAAAAACAGGACATGATTATACGTCTCACATTTGGCACATTGGAAGGACGTTTTGTGAATCAGATGAGTAAAAGTAATTTGTTAAAAGCCCAAAAGTTGCTTTTTTTTCCTTTCCCCCCAAAACAGAAGGTTGTTGTATTGGCAATTAATCTAAAATGTGACCTTTGGTTTAATAAATCCATGTGTAAAAGTATCTTTATTTAGTTGCCAGTTGAAGCTTTCCAAAGAAACATTTGGACATCTGGTCAAATCAGGTTGGCTGCAAAACAAGCAATCAGATTGCACTGACCATAAGCTGACACTTGCAGCATTACAAGTTCTGCAGAGTGAAAACTGTTGGTTTTCCTTGTAAGTCGCCACATCGTCAGCATATCAAACACGATGATATACAGGTGTGGAAATACGTCACTGGTCAGTATTTGACTCTTGTTTCTGTCACACAGGTGAGCTGTCCCTGCAGAGGCTCTCTGGTTCAGTACTGGACTTCAACGACACGGTCAAATGTCCCGGAAGCAGCAACAACATCCAAACCAGCATCAGCTTCCAGTGTGGGAAAACCATGGTAAGAGTCTTTTCTTTTTCAGGCTTGTATGCTGAGAGATTTGTTCCCAGCGGTGGCCTTCAGGGCAGAGACTCCTTATTGGAAGGATAAATCTTGAGCCGGAGAAGTCAGAAGAACACAGCTTCCCCAGTTTTAGTCATCAAGTGAGATTCAAGCAAACCTTTCAAATGAAAAACAAACGTGATGTGTCGCTCGGCTGCTTCAGAGCCAGTAAACTCTGCTCTCTGTGAAGCAGTCAGAAAACAATGTTAAGATGCATTTCTGCTCCACACTGGATCTGAGTGAGGATCAGAGAGGCTCAGTGGATATTAATGTGCACATCACTGTTTTTAGATGGAGGACAATCCACCTCATGTGGTGCTCACTCAACATGCTCTGGTTGAAGTAGAGACAGCAGCGGTTTAACTGATCGTCCTGCACAGACGCTGCAGGCACACTGATAGCAAGCCGGTGTTTTGCTTAAATGAGTTACCCTGATAACTGGTGACTTTCAGCAAATGTGTTTGTGGTTAAGACTGTTGAAAATGGAAAGAGTCCTTGGGGATGCTTCTTTGTTGAGTCATTTATTAAAGACAGAGCAGATGATGAGTAATTTAAGCTGCACACAAAAACATTCAGTTAACAGGGTCACTAATTCATCCAGAACACCGGTACAGTTTTGACAAACGCTGCGTCTTTCCACTCCTCCAGCTTCCTTGCGCCAAATCACAACAAACATTATCTGAAGACTCTTTCCAAACAGAGCAGGTCTAGACCGGACTCTATGTTCTATTATTAACAAAGACCCAACATCAAGACAGGATCAGATCCAGTCCCATCTTACAGACAGGACTCAGTCTGATCTCATCTTAATCCACCATGAGCAGAGCACTTTGCAGCATTTAGCAAGTTACAGTGGCAAGGACAAACTTCCTTTAACAGGCAGAAACCTCCAGCAGGACCAGACTCATGTTAGACACACATCTGCTGAGACCGAGTTAGAGAGAGTTAGAGAGAGTTAGAGAGAGAGAGTTAGAGAGAGAGAGAGAGAGAGAGAGAGAGAGAATAGTAGTTGTAGCAGCTGGAGTCTGACACGTCCACAGCAGCAGGAAACTACGGGACAAGGGAGCTCAGGGACTCCAGAGAGGTCTATGGTTAGTAACTTTAATGGAACAGGGAGAGTTAAAGTAAGAGACAGGCAGAGAGAGGAGAGAGAGGGAAAGAGAGGATCTCAGTGTGTCAGTCCCCCCAGCATGTAAGCCTATAGCAGCATAACCAAGAACTGGTCCAAGCCTGATTCAGCTCTAACTATAAGCGTTATCAAAAAGGAAAGTTTGAAGCCTACTCTTAAAAGTAGCTTGCAATGTTAATGCCAGCATGTGAATGATTTGCTGTTCTGTGAGGACTAAAGAGTTAAACCGTGTTCATGTTTACAAGGACAAACTTCCTTTAACAGGCAGAAACCTCCAGCAGGACCAGACTCATGTTAGACACACATCTGCTGAGACCGTGTTGGAGAGAGGGATAGAGGGAGGTGAAGAGAGAGAGAGATGATAGTGGTGAGACGGATAGTAGTAGTTGTAGCGGCTGGAGTCTGGCACATCCACAGCAGCAGAGATCCAGAGGAACCTACGAGACAAGGGAGCTCAGGGACTCCAGAAAGGTTTATGGTTAGTAACTTTAATGGGACAGGAAGAGTTAAAATAAGAGAGAAGAAGACATTTGACTTCACTGAAAGGTGTTTCTTACAGCTTCTTTGAAGGTTTCCATAGACTAAAAGGTCACAATGAAAACATTTAGGAAGTTACAGTGGCAAGGACAAACTTCCTTTAACAGGCAGAAACCTCCAGCAGGACCAGACTCATGTTCGGACTAAATGTTCCCATCCCTAATCTTTGCACAGAAGCAGCAGCTCCAGCATTCTGCAAGAGTCCACACTGGATCCATTCAACAACAGTGCTGCTTTGTTGTGAAGGCAGACAGCACAGCCGAGTACAGCATGCTTTAAGGACGACACGAACCCAACATATGCCGGTCATGCTGAACAGGCGCGATCTCCTTAATCTCACTTTGTTTAGTTTAATATTTAATAAAACTTCTCTTGAGAATTAAATTCCACTGAGAGCACGCTCTGTCATTGTGGTGACTTATTGAGGAAACACTGATGTGCTGCTTTAGTTGATTATATATGCAAAAACTTTGAAAGGCAAATGAAACCCCTCTGAGTTTTTATGAGCTTCCTGTCTGACGTTAAATTCAAGTTAGTCTCTTTTTCTGCAGCTTTCTTCTGAGTGGGTTTTTGAATACCAGAAGCAGCTGTGAATGTCAGAAAATGAGTGAACGTGTGTGTGTGTGTGTGGTTTCAGTGGTGGCTGAGAGGTGGGTTCACTTTGACTCAGATGTCATTTCCTGGCAAGTAACAGCGAGGAGGCTCAGAGACAATAAGTGCTCGATGATGAAGTCAGATTATGAAGTTTGAAGAGGAGAAATGAAAGTAGCTGTGATGGAACAAAAAGTCGTCTCATGATGGAAAACAGAAGTAATCAAGCTAAATACAGACACCGTGCTTTCAAAGTTAGACTCAGCACTTGTTTGTTATTTGTTTTTATATGTAGTTTAAAAAATTAGAGGCCACTGTATGTGATCACAAAATATTTCCATCTCTACACTCCATACCTGAAACTGTAGCTGTGAACTTGTCTTCATGTCCAGTTTTTCTTTTTGCATCCTTTCCCTCCTTTTTTGTGATTTAACCACCATTGTAATTTTACTAGGATCAAAAAACTCCACAGGTGACCTTCAGGATAAACAACCGTTCTACTTTAAGCCTTGAACCCTTCAAAATTCACAGATTTTACAGAAGAATGGTGTTTTTAATCCTTTAAAGTAAGATAAAGATATAAAAAAGTGCTCCTAAAAGGACAGATTGTAAAATAAATTGACCTAGTACAGAAAAAGGTGCTGACTTGGTAGATCGATGGAGTGAAACCCTCTCACATCTTTGAACAAGTGGTTTTCAGAAGCACTGGAGTGAGCATTGAACCTTCAACCTCTCCAGCTGCATTAACCACTCAGCTGTAAATCTTAGGAGTAACTGAGCCCTTATATGAATGTGCACTTAACATGTTCTATAGAGTCCAAGTAAGTAGTTTATAACTTGTATCATAATGAAAAAACATTCAATATTTAATAATAATAATAATAATAATCTTTATTTATTTAGCACTTTTCCAAACAAGGTTACAAAGTACTTTATAGATAGTAAAGAAACAAAGACAATTAAAGAGAAATGTGAGGAAGACAAATATAAGTGAATAAATCATGTTGGAAGATTACAAATAGCAAAAGATAAAAAATTAAAATAATCAAAAAACAGAAATATAAAATACAAAAAATATAAGAATATAAAAACGCATTCTAAAATGATAAAATACTAGAAATATTAAAATATAAAAATCAAATTACCAAATTATAGAATATTAAAAATATAAAGATCTGAATACAAAACTAAAAACTATTCAATATATTAAAACCTCAAATTATAAAATTATAAAATATTAAATATATAGAAGTAGAATTATAAAACTATAGACTATGAAAAATATAAAGCTCTAATTATAGAATATTAAGTATGTGAAAATCTAATTATAAAATTATAAAACATTAAAAAGTCTACAAATCTAATTACATAATTATAAAATACCAAAATATAGAAATCAAATTATAAAATTATAAAAATATAAAGATCTAATTATAGAATATTAAGTATGTGAAAATCTAATTATAAAATTATAAAAGATTAAAAATATAATCAAATTGCAAAATGATTAATCATTAAATATATAAAAATGTAATTATAATATTATAGAATATTACATTTTTAAAAATCTAATTAGAAAATTAGAAAACATTAAAAAATCTAAAAATCTAATTACAAAATTATAAAATATCAAATTAGAAAATTAGAAAAATATAAAGACAAATTATAAAATTATAAAATCCTGCCAGTGATACTGCCTCAAAATAATAAAAACATCTGGATTAAAACATGCTCAGGTGACATCTCCTGTAAAAGCACATCAATTAAAACTGTGTTTTTAATAGAGGATAAGGAAGTTGCCCTTCTGATCTCCTCAGGGAGGTTGTTCAGAGGGCCGGGGCTCAAACAGAAAAGGCCCAGTCATCTTTGGTTCTCAGCATGGACTCAGGAATCTCAGGGTGCGACTGAGCACATATGGGTTGAGGAGATCAGAATTGTCCTTGGTTGCAACTCCAGCTCCAGAGCGTCTTTAAAAGTCAACAATTAAATCTAACAATCAATTCTAAAATGTCTCAGGAGTGATGAGTAAACACAGGAGTGATGCGGTCTCTCTCTTTGTCAAGAAGCTGCTGTGTTGTTGTCATGTTACTCATTATTCCATTCTTTGTCCTTCACTTCATTAAAGCATTAATCACCTTAATCAACATCAAACTGACTCCTGTTCCTGTTTGTGTCTTACAGGGGACGCCAGAGTTTGTGGCCGTGTCTCAGTGTGTGCATTACTTTGAGTGGAAGACCTACAGCGCCTGCAAGAAGAACAAATTCAAGCCCCACAGAGAGGTAGGTGGTGGAGTGTCTGACAGCCGACTGACTCACTGACTGGAAGGTTTAAGAAAGACCGAAAGTGACTGGGCTGAGGTGTGATACGTAAGAAACTGAGCGCTGTTTTCAGAGGAAATCATCCCACTCAGCTGAGGTGGTTCAAAGTTCACTGCATAGGTTGATGTCACATGTTGCTGTCACACTGTGAATCTGCTGACGTGAGCTCAACATGGAACAACTGAAAGAATGTGTGAAATTAATAAAACACGCTCTTAAAGCTGCACGGATCTTTACACAAAAGTGTGTTTGTTTGTAATGTGCAGAAGAACCATGTGTGAGTTTGGAGCAGCTACACAAATAGTTCAAATTACGTCCTCCTGTTCATGGTCGTCCATTTCCAGCATTGCAGTCTAAGCCTCCTCTTCTTTGTCCAGGTGCCCTGTTATGCATTTGACACGGACGGTAAGAAACACGACCTCAACCCTCTGATCAAACTGACTGATGGCTACCTGGTGGACGACGGGGACGACAGCATCGACTTCTACATCAACATCTGCAGGAGTCTCAGTGAGTACCTGAGGAAGAGGGATCAACACACTATGAGATTAATGCAGGATTTAAGAGAGTTTCATTCTGTGTTTCATCATTTAATTTAATTTGATTTGATTTGATAAGGACAATGCATATTAATCAACATTTTAACTGTATGCCTCAATGCAAATATGCTGGAATTAGCACAATAGCTAATTTTCATCCACGGTGCTAAGGCAGGTACTCGCATAAAACATAAAACAACAAGATTTAAAATTACAGGATGTCACAAGACAGTTAACAGGACACTACAAGAACTGACTTACAAACTAATTTTACATACACAACGTTAGTGACATTATAAAAACAGGATGGAAGGTGAGGACAAAGCCCCCTGGAACGGGCATCAAATCATGTGTTCATGACTGGTTTGTTTTTAATGTTTAAGTGGTTTTTTTAAAGGTATCTTAGTTCTTAAGCTCCCTAATGTGAGCTGGTAGTTTGTTCCAGGACTGTGTGGCTCTGACAGAGTCTACCATTTGGCTGATTTTGGTTTTATGTCTCGGTACCTCACAGTCTCATTTAAGTTTGGTTGCAAGGAACCTTTTGAGATTAAGTAAACCTACCTGGCATCAAACTGATGAATTCTGAAAATCACAACAGTTAGCCAGATGAAGCATACATTTGTCTTCTGACAAATTTCTCTTTTTATTAAGAAAATAAAAGTAAGGGAGTGCGCTTAGCCTGATGGTTAAGCCGTGGAATCCATATAGCAGCTGGCCCAAGTTTGATTACAGCCTGCAGCCCCCTTCCCGCGCGTCATTCCTCCACTCTCTCACCCCGTTTCCTGCTCTATCCACTGTCCTCTCCTATCTGAATAAAGGTGTAAAAGCCCCAAAAATATAACTTAAAAAATTATATGAAAAAAAAAGAAAAGAAAAGTTGGCTGTCTTTAAGTCCTTTTAATTTTTTTCATTTTTAGAATGAACTAAAATCAAAGAAATCAGTAAAAAGTAGTGACTATAATGGCATGGTTTTTAGAATTGTAAACAAACACACAATAAGACAAAAATTGAAAACAAAAGGAAAAAAGTTGCTTAATGAAGATAAGTTTGTATACACAGTTGAAGCGATGAAGACATAACAAGGTGGGGAGGGGGGGGGGGGGGTCCCTGGGTTGAAAATATTCCTAATATTAAACAAATGAAAAATATAACTCTGCAAATACTAAAACTCAAGCTTCAGTTATTGTTACTAAGTCTAGTTTAGAAGCAGCAATGAGAAATTAAGGGAAAAAATACAAATTAATTTTTTAATGGTTGAATATTTGCAGCCCTTTTAATTTGCTTTTAATGTGTCCCACTTGATTTGATTTATTTGATACACCAAGAAACACATACTAATCCAAAAAAGTCAACTGCAGACAATAAAGATGCATGAAAAGGAAACTCCAGATAAGCCTCCAAAAGCTCTTAGTAGGGAGCCCACTGAATGATTTTCCAACTATGGAGCCATTTTTCTGTTGTACTACTATATAAAACATGAAGCTCCCTTAAACAACGAATTAAAAACTTAAAGATCCTGTGTTTTTTTTTTTTAAATCCCTTCTTGTTCTCTTTCAGATCAACCAGACAAGTCCTGTCCAGAGGGATCTGCAGCATGTCTGGTCACCAGTCAAGGCTCCTACAACATGGGATCTCTCACCAAACAGCTGGAGCTCCTGTCCAATGACAGGTATCCTCTTAGCTGGGTTCAAAATTCACTCTTTTGTCAAGCTTGAATGATATTATATGGTATGATGTTAAACATGACTCTCGTCCAGCCTCTGTGGGATTTTAACTGTTCCAAAAGTTTGTTCAGCTGGTAGAACATACAGAATGTAATAGTATGTATTTGTATGTATCATAGTTGTCTGAAGGGATGGATAAGTCTTTAATGTAACCCAACAAACGGTTGATTTGAAGAAGATTAAGTCTGATTTAATTCATTCTGTCCTCTTCAGACTGAGGTTACAGTATGAAGTCGTTGCCGGATCGCCTCGTCCAGATAACTGCAACGACCATGATCCTGCCGTCACCATCACGTTTATCTGTCCATCAAGCAGACACTCGGTAAGTCTCACACACTTAGCAGAGGTCTTTTATTTGAAGCAGGCTTGTATTTGAGACAGGCCTTTTATTTCTTAAAACCTGAAATTAAAATCCCTGATTCAAGTGCTGACTCCGACTTTACTAAAGGTGTTTTTTGGCTCCTCAGGGAAGCACTCCGAGGATGACGGCAGAGTCCAACTGTCGGTACGAGGTGGAATGGGTGACGGAGTACGCGTGCCACAGAGACTACCTGGAGAGCCAGACCTGCAAACTGACCAGTGAACAGCATGACCTGTCCATAGACCTCACACCTTTAACTCTGGGCTGTAAGTTTGATCTGTTCAGACACAGAACCTCTCTTATGAAGGAGTCCTGACCCAAACCAGCAGCATAGAGAGTTTCACACAAAGAACAAGCACACAGGTGTTAATCCTTATGAGCCCCATGTAATTTGAATTCCCGTGCTCTGTCTGCACATTTTGATACAAAAAGTGAAACCTGATAAGGAAGTGAGAAGCAGCCAGAGAGTCTTGACTTTGTGATCATGTCCTCAATCCTCAAAGTGGTTGCTCTAAAGTAAAACTACTGCAGTGATGAATAAACACAGAGCATGTCTCTTCTTCTGCAGCATGAAGTTCTTAAATACACGCTCAAAAATACTTCTCTGAAAATATCCACCGTTACACATCTACCCTGCAAGAATGGTTGGGTCATAAACCTCTTTTTTTTAACCCAGATAGAGGAAGTAGCTCTGTGAGTCAGCCTTTCTGACCTTCCGGGTTTTTGTCGACTCAATATTATTCATAGAAGAATATTTTCCACTTATTGTTGAGTGAACTGATTTAGAACAGATCGTGAGATCTTACAAGAAGGACTTGTTATCTTTGCGTTGTGAGTAAGCTGTTGGCTGTAGGTGTTTATTTTTTTTTCATTTTTAATCAGCTTTTTATTTATTTACTTTCTTAACTACAGAACAAAAATATAAACATGATGAAGGATTCTTATTCAGGAGACAAAAAAAGAAAAGACAAGGAGGACAAGAATCCTTCAAAAAAAAAATTATATATATTAATATTAAAAATAATATATATATTAATATTAAAAATAATATATATATTAAAAAATAATAAATAATTAAATACATAAATAAATGAATACATAAATAAATAAATAAAAGAATGGATGAATGAATAAATACATAAATTGATAAATAGAGTAATAAATAAATGAAAAGATAAATAAATAAATAGATAATTGAGACCTATAAACAGATAAATAAAAAAGTAGATAATTTAATAAATAGATTTTAAAAAATGATAAATAGATGAACAAATAGATAAATAAATAAGTAGATAAATAGAGTAATAAAAAAATGAATAGACATATAAATAAATAGAAAATTAAATACATAAAGAGATTGATAAATAGGTAAATAAATAAATAGGTAATTGAGATTAATAAATTGATACATAAATAATTAGTTAAATAAATAAATAGATACATTTTAAAAAAGGATAATAAATAAATAGACAAACATACATCCTGGTGCTCTAATATTTCATATAATTAAACAAGCATCTGCACCATCACCAGCAGTGTTTATTTATAAACCATGTATAAGTCCAGTCTGCCTCTAGAGACAGTAACTTTTAAACATTCAGCTCTTTTAAAGGACTAGTTCCACATTCTTAAAAACACCCTCCCTCCTTCTCCAGCTGAAAATTACCCCAATGATTTGATTAAGAAAGCAGTCTAAATAAAAGTGTAACTTGTGTAATGTTACATCTGTATGATTATAAGATATCACATCCAACACAGTCCATGGAGACTTACAGAAACATACCAATGATGCTAGTTAGTCATCTGTGTCTGTTTTAACCCTCTGATGTTGTGTGTTCAGCTTCAGACTTGCCGTACAATGTACACTCTGGGACGGAGAACGGCGATGAGAGCTACATCTACTACCTGAACGTGTGCGGAGAGGTCCCCACTCGGGAGTGTGGAGACGACCAGTACATATCAGCCTGCCAGTTGAAGATGCCGGGGCAAGCCAAGAAGGTGGCCGGGAAGTATCAGAACCAGACGCTACGGTAAGAACGTGGGTGTGTCCGTGTGAAGATACCTGAAGTTTCTCTGAACACATGAAGCTGTAACATTTTTTTTTGTGTAGAGCTTCAGCAATATGTCAGCTGCTGCTTATAAAACAGACCTCATAATGCAGGAAACAAAGCAGGCCAACAGGATGCAGTCTGATTCAAGAGGTATTAATGCTCTCAGTACTGTCTGCAGCACATGAAAGTTAAACAGCTGGTGTTTCATACATAACTGGCTGATTAGCACTCTTCTTCTTTTTTTTTAAAGCTCCTGTGAGGAGTTTTTGACTGGTTTTGAAAATAACAATTCAAAAATATGAATCTAAATGACTTTTAAGAGCATTAGAAACAAGATTAATTAATATACAGAGTCATTTTTAATGTGTGAAGCTGCTCCCGGGGGGTAGGTGTCAGACAAACAACCATAAGCACGCTGCAGAAACAGACTGCACTGCATCAAATCTGAAACAAGGTGATACATTCACATTTTTTGCTGCAAACATAGCTTATACAGTAATGGAGGCCACAGACTGCACCACGCTGACCACTGACACCCCCCACCCCCCCCCCACCCCCCCCATGAACAGATCCATAACATCCCTGCTCTGTCTGTCACACTCCATCATCCCATCCTGAACTCTCCCTTGACTGCTGCTGGCATTATAATGTATAATATACTGTATTATATAATTATCTTGCTATATTATATTTTGTTACATTACATTACTATTCTAAGTACAACCCATGGTCATATTACATACAAATATTCTTCTATTTATTGCTTAATTTGTCATTACCAACCATAATCACACCATGTCAACCTGTCACTACTGAAACATTTTTTTTAATACTGCCTGTAATTACTGCTATTTAATTTAAATTCCATTTGTAACATTGTATATATCTAAATTGTATTCTAGCTTTATTTATCTATTTTATTTTACTTATTTTTATTTTATTTTATTTTTTTTATCTATTATATGTTATTTTGTTTTATTTTTTTGTTTTATTTTTTATTTTTATTTTGTACTTATTTTTTTTTTTATCTTATTTTGTACTTATTGAAACTTCTTTCTTGACTGTACTTATGTCTGGGTTGCTGTAACAACTGAATTTCCCCCCCGGGGGATCAATAAAGTAATATCTTATCTTATCTTATCTTATACATGTTCAGGGGCAGGAACAGCAAAGACATAAGAAGTACCACTTTGTCCACAGGGGGCGCCAAAATGGACACAAATGAGAAGTTCCTCACAGGAGCTTTAAATATTTTTGGGCGTTTTTGCCTTTATTGGATAAGACAGCTGGAGAGAGAGAGGAGAGAGGAGGAAGAAATGCAGCAAATGGTAGAGGCTGGGAGTCGAGTCCTGGACCGCTGTAGCCTCCGTACATGGGGCGCGTGCTTAGACTCAAAGGTGGGGCAAAGTCATTCCACCTCTGATCCTCCCTCAGAGGTAGTAACGGGGGTGAAGTGGAGGAAAGAAGGCAGTGCAACAGTGCTGTGTGTATGTGCATGTGTGAGTGTGTGTGATGTGTAATCACACACTTCAACACCATCATTACACCGTCCAGGATGCAGAAGTCTGTTGAGTAATTGCAGTGTGTAAGAGGCTGCAGAAAAGATCTTCTTTATTCTAGTTAAAGATACAAACTTCCACTACGACTACCTCTGCAACGAAGTGATAACAGTCTGCATTAACAACATCTCTCCAGCAGAAACAACACATATTAAATATGTTAAATTAGTGTCACTCAACAAGCCTGTTCTGGCTCCTTCACATGTGCTGTCACTAAAGTTAGTGGTTAGTTATATTGTTGAATTGACCTGTTATATCTTGGCTCTTGTTATTGAGCAGGAAGTCTTTGTTTGGTTCTTTTATATGTGCAATAAAATAAAGAAATTAAACTCAATATTTCTGAAGAACAGACACCTTTCTGTGCAGCGTTGCATCATGTCTGCACAGCTTCAGATGATCCTCTTATCTGTGAGGCGTCCAGAGCTCTCTGTTTGCTGATGATCTGATAGGATGTAATTATTTGTCATTAGCATGCTGGCTCATGTGATGGAGTCTGTAAACAAACGAGGGTGGAAAAAGGAGACTAATAGGACTTAATGAATCTCTTCAGGTTACACTTTCCTCCTCCTCGCTCTGATTCCCTCCCTGCTTCTGTGTTCTCCTCCTCAGATACTCAGACGGAGATCTGACCCTGATCTACCCTGACGGCACGAGGTGCTCCAGCGGCTTCGAGAGAATGACCATCATCAACTTTGAGTGCAGCGAGACCGCAAGTGAGAAGTTACAAAGACTCTCAGCACATAATCAACATTTCAACATGTCTTCTGTTTTTACATCTCCTAAATAGTCCCTATAATTCAGCTAATATTTAAGATCTTCTGATGTGAGCATCACATGACTGAATGATTCATGCATTTGAAGTGTAGCTCTGTAAATTTCAAAGACTTTCTGTTGTGAAATGGTCTGACATCAGACTTCCACCCGATCTGTGTCTGGTCTGTCTCCAATTGGATGCGGCCCATGCTCTCTCGTCCGTCAACATCCACCGGCTGTGTTTTCAGAACGCAGCACAGAGCAGGACTGCTCCAGTTTGTTGTTGTAGTTAAGTTAAATATGATCTGGTGATAACACAGAGTGTTTTATTCTGAAAATTAAAATTTGGTGCCTGACTTCCTGTCCTGCTCCATCTACTCTGTTGAGATTGATATGTCGTGCTCTGGCATCCTTAAAAAATAGAAGTCTGTTTTCGAAATGGCCTGCTACATGCTACCTATGAATGTAGTATTCAGTAGGTACTGCCTACTACATACTGCGTTTGAATTTAGTATGTAGTATGACTGCTCTGTCGGATCTGGTCTGCAGTACACTGAGCCAGACATCTTTGGTTTTCAGTTTTGGAAAGTGGAAGTAAACAACGGACAAGCTGATAGCAAAACAACTTCTTTAGCATCACTTGTGATTTAAAGGTGGCATATCATGCAAAATCAACTTTTTAATGGTTCTCTACCTGAAATATGTGTCCCTGTCTACAAACCCCCCGAAAATGAAAAGAATCCATTCTGCCCC
Source organism: Notolabrus celidotus (assembly GCF_009762535.1). Lineage (NCBI taxonomy): Eukaryota > Metazoa > Chordata > Actinopteri > Labriformes > Labridae > Notolabrus > Notolabrus celidotus. The sequence continues at coordinate 3,243,664 of NC_048284.1, forward strand.
TGTTCTGATTTCTCCACCTTTCTGTAAATGTGTGTGAAACCAGATGTTTCAGTTTTCAGTGTTTTTCATACGTCACAACGCCATCCGGTCTGTAACAGGAAGTCAGAGCTCTGAGCTTGTTCAGCCCATAGACTGTATAAAATACAACTCAACCCCTCCTCTGTTTTTCATTCCCTGCACAAATGTGTGCTAACAAGGAGCTTAGGAGGGAGGCATGCTAGTTGTAGGCTGTCTTAATAAACACAAAGGTCGGTTTTACTCCCCACGTCTGCAGATTTGAAGATCTAGTGGATGATTTTTATTTGTCATGGAAAAGTGCTAGCGCTAGTTAGCATAGCCACATAGCTACATGTTGGTAGCTGTGTACCAAGACACACGTCGACATACTGACAAATAAAACAACAAGAAACACTAAATCTGTGACCAATGGTTCAGAAAGGTCCTGCTGCAGGCGCCTCTCCTTCAGGATCAGATTCTGGATCAGATTCAGAGGGTTCAAGTAACGCGGGTCTGTGTGCCCTGTGATAGGTTGGCGACCTGTCCAGGGTGTTTTGGGACCTCTTAGACCAATATATATTGATGAAAAAAGCGTGATATGTCACCTTTAAAAAGTTAGGAAGTGGTTTATATGGAATTTAATAATTTTCACAGCACCACAGAGTTCTCCCTTTCAAAAAAGGAGAAAAAAGAAAAAGTAGAAGGAGCGCTGTGCATTGTGGGAAACAGTACTAGAGGGAGACTGGTCCGATGCAGACTGTGAAATGTTCCTGAATCAGTAGACATCCGGGGAGTTTTTGGCATACTGCAGATTTTGCTCTTGTTCACATACTACTTACTAAATTTTGGCCAAATCAATACGTACTGCTAGCATAGTAGACGGTTTCGAAAACAGCCGAAGACTTATGTATCTGATCCCGGGGGCTCCATCCTGCTGGATCAGATACGGAGCCGATACGCAAAGGAGTGGATCCAGTGGAAGTTAACACATTGACTAGAAGACTAGAAACCGATCAGATCTGGTGTCGTGATGGATCAGAGACAGACTGGACCCGGATCTGGTGGAATTTGGCTGTGACAGGTGACATCATATCATAACATGAACTAAATGAACTCAGTGTTTGATTTGTTTTCTGCAGCTAACGGAGGACGAGGAGCTCCAGTCTTCGCCGGGGAGACAGACTGCACTTACTACTTCAACTGGGAGACGGCCTTGGCCTGCGTCAAGGAGAAGGAGGATCTGCTGTGTCGAGTCAGAGACGGGAACAAACACTACGACCTCTCACCCCTCACTAAATACCCTGGTGAGTTTGTTTGAGTTCAATAAAGTCAACTTTCATTCTGCTTATGGAATCTTCTGCTCAGCTGCCGTCTTGCTCTTCATCCGGTTGGTTCAGGGTCAGAGGTCAACGGGAACTGGGAGGCGGTGGATGCTAAATCTCCTCAGCCGGACTCGCGCTACTTCCTGAACGTCTGTCACAAAGTCCTGCAGACCGGAGATGCTGTCGGCTGCCCGGTCAATGCCTCCATCTGTGCCATGAGTAAGAGCTGGTTGTTACCTTAAGATAGCAGTCATCATCATCTATCATAGTAGATTAAGAACATTAAGAAACCTTTTGCTATGGGTGACGTATTCTTTTGTAACACTTAACACGACCAGATAAGGACAACATCCACATCAGCCTGGGCAGCTTCCTCTCATCTCCACAGAAGACGAAGATAGGAAACGACATCCGGCTGGTGTACACTGACGGAGACTTCTGCAACGATAAAGATAAAAAGAGGAGGATACAAACCATCCTGACCCTGAAGTGCAAAACAGGTGAGTGAAACTGATTCTTTTATCTGATACCTCATTGATTCGTTCAGCATTTAATCCACTTTTCTGTCGTGCCTCCCTGCAGGAGATCTGGAGAGCGCTCCCATCCTCCGCAGCGTCTCAGAAGACAAATGTGTGTACGAGATGGAGTGGTACACGGCTGCTGCCTGTGTCCTCTCAAAGACGCAGGGAGACAACTGCAAGGTGGAGGACCTTCAGGCTGGTGAGACAATTAAACGTACAAGACCTCTCAGTGAGGATTCTAGCTGACTGATATTTTACTGGGTAAAGAAAGAAAGAAGAAGTGGGACACAAATAAAAGCGCCTCTTTGTGGTTTAAGTCAAAGTTACCTCTGCTCTTTACCTCAGACTGTTAGATCATGAGAGGGCTTTAATTTGAAGGTTGTGACTCAAATCTCTCATATTTTGTTATTATTTATTTATTTATTTATTTAAACATTGAAAGTTTTAAAAAGCATTCTTGAGTTTGCAGTTCAAGCACCTTTCATACAAACAGATGCAGTTCAAAGTGCTTTACAAAGATTTAATAAAATATTAAAATAAAATATGTAATGACCAAAATTAAACAGAAATGGATTTAGAAGTAGAGACTAATGCACACAAAGTGCAATACATTTTATATTGATAAACAACAAATAGAAATATTTAAGAAATAAGTAAACAAAAGATAAATAGTTGACGATAAAAAAGGTAAAGATAAAATAAAAAATAAAAAATAATAATAATAGCATATTAAAGGTGACATATAACGCTTTTTTCATCAACATATATTGGTCTAAGAGGTCCCCAAAACATGTCTTTAAAGTTTATTGCTCATAAAAACACTTTGAAATCAGATTTTGGTCTGCCTGTAAACCCCTCTTTTTCAGCCCTGCTCAGAACAGGCTGTTTTCTGTGTCTGTGCCTTTAAATGAGAATGAGCTCTCTGACCACGCCCCCTCAGGAAGTGGATTTGGCCTCAACTCTCCAGCACGTTGATCTAATGTTTACATGTTGGCTGAATATACACGGCTGCTCACAGACCCGCGTTACTTCAACCCTCTGAGTCTGATCCAGAATCTGATCCTGACGGAGAGGCGCCTGCAGCAGGACCTTTCTGAACCATTGGTCACAGATTTCGTGTTTCTTGTTGTTTTATTTGTCGACGTGTGTCTTGGTCAAGCGGCAACCTCCGGTCTAAAAATATGAGTCAATGCGGAAGTGTTAAAAGCTGCAGTTCATCGAGGATCCGCTTGAGGCTGGCTCCGGAAGTACCGGAAGTCACATACACATGAATGGGGAAAAGACGATCTTTGCAGCATTAATAAACATGTTTACAGCCTGGTACAAAAGATGAGTGTAGTCTGAATAGCTAATTTCTCGATGTCCTCTCACTGTGAGGGGGGTGAATTTTTTTCTAATTCGACAATTTCGAAGATATTGAGATTACCAGTCTTCCAATGAGAGGCACAGCTGCCTGCGGGAACACTGCAGCTGTTGGCTAGGAGACTCAAAGCCCGCCTCTTTACGTCACACTGGCTCGACAGAAGCAATATGGCTGCCGCAGCCGATTGGTCTCAAAACAGCTCTTCAGAAACAGATGGGTGACGTAACGGATCCTACGTCCATATTTTTTACAGTCTATGGTCTTGGTACACAGCTACTAACATGTAGCTATGTGGCTATGCTAACTAGCGCTAGCACTTTTCCATGAAAAATAAAAATCATCCACTAGATCTTCAAATCTGCAGACGTGGGGAGTAATACCGACCTCTGTGTTTATTAAGACAGCCTGCAACTAGCATGCCTCCCTCCTAAGCTCCTTGTTAGCACACATGTGTGCAGGGAATGAAAAACGGAGGAGGGGTTGAGTTGTATTTTATACAGTCTATGGGCTGAACAAGCTCCGAGCTCTGACTTCCTGTTACAGACCGGATGGCGTTGTGACGTATGAAAAACACTGAAAACTGAAACGGCTCGTTTCAGCACACATTTACAGAAAGGTGGAGAAATCAGAACGGGGGCAGAATGGATTATTTTACTTTTCAAGGGGTTTGTAGAAAGGGACACATATTTCAGGTAGAGAACCATTAAAAAGTCGATTTTGCATGATATGTCACCTTTAAAATAAATATAAAGTGAAAATAAAAATGATAAATTAAAATAATTTATATAAAAAACCTGACGTAAAAAACAGATTAAATTGATGGGTCTTTAATCTACTTTTAAAAGTCTCAATAATCCTGGTTCCTCTCAGATCCTCTGGTTCATTGTTCTGTTTAATATTTGAATAGTGAGGATACTACAGGAGGAGCACCAGACTTACATGTTTCACATTTTGCAACAGTTATACAAAAATCCACATTTAAATATGAGGAAAGAAAAATAGAAAACTCAAATGCACAAACATGTAAAATGCTTAGTTTTGACAACTCTCTGTTTTTTTGACGTTTTCTTGAATTTTGTATCAAAGCACAAAATCATCAAGCAATAAAAAGTATCGTCTGAAAGTTTCATTTAAAAATAAAGTCTCAACAGTCATGTTCAGAAGGTCTGGATTTGTTTTACAGTCCTCAGACAGTAGAAGAGGCTCTTTCACCTCCTGAACACACCTCTCAGTCATGTGAGAGTTGTTGACATCTTATGTAAATCATTGAAGAACCTCCCTGTGCTGCCCCCTGGCTGCAGCTGCACGATCTGCTCCCTCCATGTGCTTCAGGCCCTCATCCCTCTCTCTAACCCGCCTCTCTTCTCCACAGAGTTCTCCTTTGACTTGTCCCCTCTCACCAAAGCTGACGGCGGCTTCTACAACCTGAGCAGCGGCAACTACGACTACTACATCAACGTCTGTGGTCCGGTCACGGCTGCCAAGTGTCCCGCAAAGGCCGGGGCGTGCCAGGTCGAGCAGAGGTGAGAGAAGAGAACAGGAACCATGACAGTTGAGGAATGTTTCTGCAAGCATAGAGCAGGGGTTCCCAGACTTTTCAGCCCAGGACCCCCAAAATATAGGCGCCAAAGACTTGCGACCTCCACCGTCCCTCAAAGTGATTTAATGTGGCTTCATGTAGCTGGTCTGCAGAAAATGACCCTCCCTATATGAGCATGTGTCTGTGTTTCCTGTGCCTTTATGAATGAACCTGCTGCTACTGATGCTTTAGATAATTCACTGTTCACTAACCCTAAACCTGGGAGTCATCTGGAAACAAAGAAAGGCAGAAAACTCATTACATTTTCTAATTTCAAGGTTTTATTTCAAGGTTAGCTACAATTTCTGTTGATATTTTTTACTGTAACGGGTAAAATGTACAATTTTTAGATCATTAAGAAAAAAAAGATTCTGGTAGACATCTCACGACCCCCCATTTGTGTCTCACGACCCCCCAGGGGGTCCCAACCCACACTTTGGGAACCCCTGGCATAGCCTGTACTGAGCATGCTCACAAAGGGTAGATAGATATTAGTGAATCTTAATTATGTAGTCTGCACTCTTTGTCATATTATCACAGAAACCCATGTAGCAAGTAACAGTGGCGAGGAAAAACCTCCTTTAACAGGCAGAAACCTCGAGCAGAACCAGACTCATGATGAACAGCTGAAACCGTTGCACTAATGATCTGATGACTCTGGTCTTCCCTGCTCCACTTTAGCTCCTGGAGTCTCGGGGAAGCAAACTCCCGTCTGTCATACTACGACGGCCTGATCCAGCTGAGCTACAGCAACGGCTCGCAGTACAACAACAAAGGACACACGTTAAGATCCACGCTCATCTCCTTCCTCTGTGACCCAGAAGCCGGAGCTGGAAAACCGGAATTCCAGGTAAGACTCCTCCCTTCCTCTTTCCCTCCATTGTTTGAACTGCTTCTCCTCCTCCTCCTGTTGTGTGTTTGTTCTCATGTCCTCACTTTAAACTTTCAATCTTGTGTTTATTTTTTGACTCCAGGCTGAGGACAACTACACCTACAACTTCCACTGGTACACAGCCTACGCGTGTCATGAACGCCCTCACGAGTGTTTGGTGACAGACCCTCAAACTCTGGACCAGTACGACTTATCCAGGTAACATGAAGGAACCAGGACTTCCTCATGATCAAGAGAAACTCAACAAAAAGATTCAGTCCTGTGTTAGACATCTCTGTCCTCATCCACACCTTCTTCTTCTCCTCCGTCCGTCCTCCAGCTTGTCACGCTCCTCCTCAAACTGGCAGGCCATGGACATGACCGACACCCTGAACCGGAAGAAGTACTACATCAACATCTGTCGGCCGATCAACGCCGTGCCGGGCTGCGACCGCCACGCATCCGTCTGCCAGACGAAGTACATATCAGAACAGGTCTGTAAAGTCCAGAAGACGATGTGGAGAACAGAACAGTAGATAAAGACAAAACCTTGTCCAGGTGTACTCTCAGGTCCTCACTCTCATGTATGACAGTGGAAGCACTAAACTCAAACTGGACTCACAGAGCCTTTACTGAACTGAAGCTGCAGATTGTAACGACTGATTCTAAGCCACCTAGAAGTTGTTGTGTGACGTATTTGAAAGCAGGTTTTATCATCTCTTGAATCCTAAATCTAAACCTCTTCCTGCCGTCTGTACTCAGGGCTCTCCTAAAGAGGTGGTGTCAGTCAGTAACATGGGAATATCCAAACGAGGACCGATCATCGAGGGGCGGGACCGGCTGCTGCTGGAGTTCACAGACGGCTCTGCCTGCGTGTCAGACGGCAAGGAGCTCACCTACACCACACTCATCCACCTGGTTTGCTCCAGAGGGTCTTCGGTGAGTCTGCAGCTCACGGATTAGACTGTGTAGTGGATTAAAGCATGTCAACATGTGTGTGAGATGTGACTCTGTTTATGTTCATCGCTCTGCAGTCTATGAGTCCACGATTCCTCATGTACCAGAACTGCACCGCCAGTTTTATTTGGGAGACCAGAGCGGCCTGCGCCATCAAAACCACCAAGAAGGATGTGAGTTCAACGAAACTACAATGTCTACTTCTGTTCAGAACATTGATTTGCACACTTTTTAAGGCTGTGAAGTTTATGTGATGTGTCTCTGTGTCTCAGAGCTGTTCTGTGGTGGATCCAAACACCGGCTTCGAGTTCAACCTGCAGCTTTTGGCCTCAAAGACTGGATACAGGACTACTGCGAACGGGAAGGACTTCCTGGTGAGACTCTTTTTATGTTTTCTAGACCGTACTCTATAAGATCCAGTCCCATCTTACAGACAGGACTCAGTCTGATCTCATCTTAATCCACCATGAGCAGAGCACTTTGCAGCATTTAGCAAGTTACAGTGGCAAGGACAAACTTCCTTTAACAGGCAGAAACCTCCAGCAGGACCAGACTCATGTTAGACACACATCTGCTGAGACCATGTTGGAGAGAGGGATAGAGGGAGATAAAGAGAGAGAGAGAGATGATAGTAGTAGTTGTAGCAGCTGGAGTCTACCGTAGAGTAACCTATGAGACAAGGCAGCTCAGGGACTCCAGAAAGGTCTATGGTTAGTCACTTTAATGGGACAGGAAGAGTTAAAGTGTGTCAGCTCCCTCGGCAGTCTAAGCCTATAGCAGCATAACTAAGACCTGGTCCAAGCCCGATCCAGCTCTAACTATAAGCTTTATCAAAAAGGAAAGTTTGAAGCCTACTCCTAAAAGTAGAGAGGTTGTCTGCCTCCCGGATCCTGCTTCGTAGATGATTCCAAAGGAGAGGTGCCTGATATCTGAAGGCTCCACCTCCCATACTATGTTCAAACACTGACCCTTCTCCTCCTCCTCCTCTGAAAGGTGAACATCTGCGCAGACGCAGCAGAATGTGGAAAGGGCATGGCTGGCTGTGAGCTGGAGGAGGGGCATCCGCTCAACCCTGTAGGAGTGGAGAAGACCCTCCAGTACTCCACTGACGGTCTGCTCCAGCTCACATATAAAGGACCTCTTGATACTCCAACAGGTGAGACGGATGAAGAAGCCTGTTTGATCTTTACAGTCAGTTATGCTTTCCTTATGTTGGCTGTGATCAGATCAAGTAATCCAGAATAGTCATCATCACATTTTCCTTCTCGTCTCTTCTCCACGTCTCCATCAGCCACTCGGGACACCTTCACCATCAACTTTGTGTGCAACCAGACCGCTCACCCCGGCTCATTGAAGCTGCTGCAGGAGGAGTTGAGCACATCTAGTCACGTGGTCCACAACGTCCTCTTCGAGTTCTCCACCGCTCTCGCCTGCATCCCCGCTCCCGTCGACTGCCAGATCATCGGTATGGGAATACTCACGCTGGAACAAACACGGCTCTTGTTTTTCTGTGAATGTTGAGTAGTGAATTCTTTTCTGTCACTGCTAGACTCTCACGGTAACGAGTACGACCTGAGTCACCTGATCCGGAATGGAGATGACAGCCCGTGGATCGCGATAGAGACCGGTGCGGCCCAATCACGCAGCTTTTACATCAACGTCTGCAAACCTCTTCCTCCTGTGAGCAACTGTCCAGGTCTGTGTGCACACCTTTGTCTCTTTAATTTGTCTCCACCTGCACAGAGTCATGATATTACACTGGTGTTCAACTAGATGCTTGCTAGTTCTAAAGATGTTCCCTTCCTGTCTGCAGTGGGTCCTCTGGGTGCTTGCGCTGTCGTTGATGGTAAGAGCATGAACCTCGGGTACGTCCAGTCCCGTCCACAGGCAGCGGAGGACGGCTCCATCAGCATCGTCTATCAGAACGGAGATCAGTGCGACTCCACATCGCACTACTCCACACGCATCATCTTCCAGTGTGACGACAACCCGGTGAGTATCAGAGCCGCCACGGCGACTCTCTGTACTCTGCTCTATCTGATCTGCTGTAATGGATTCTTAATTCAGAAAATTAACATCAAGATGGATTAGAAATGACTGGAACAATCAGTTAAGACTGTATTAACTCAGTTAGGCATTTTCTTCATGTAATCCAGGAAGTAGAGTCATCTTCTCACAGACTTTGATAGAATTTGACTTCTTTTGCTACAGCCAAGTCTCCCCCTAATGGACATTAGAGAGAATGCAGGCTAAGAGAACTTCATTATAGTCTCAGTTCTATATCCACAAAAGATGCTTATGCACAAACATTCTCAACTCAGCTCATTTTTATTTATATAGCACCTTTCATACCTTCAAGCATGCAGCCCAAAGTGCTTCACAAAAGATCATAGACCCAGAAAATAACAGCAAGAGGTACAAGATACGAGGCTAAAACAAGAGAGAGGGAAGTAAGATTAAAAACTTAAAAATTAAAATTAAATCAATAAAATTAAATAAGATAAATATCAATAAGACAATAAGATGAAATCATTACAATAAAATGAATAAAATCAATCAGATAAATACCAGAAAAATCAAATAAAACCATTTCAACAAATGAATAAAATAAATCAGATAAATATAAAGCATATGATAAAATTATCTTGCTATATTATATTATGTTATATTACATTATTATTTTTTACTACAACTCACGGTCATATTACACACCCATATTTATTTTTATTCATTAATTAATGTCTCATTACCAACCATAATCACACCATGTCAACCTGTCACTACTGAACCATTTTTAATACTGTTTGTAATTACTGCAATTAATCTAAATTCCATTTGTAACATTGTATTTTATCTTTATTTTTTATTTTTTAATTTCTTTTCTTTTCTTTTCTTTTACTTATTGAAACTTCTTCTTGATTGTAATTATGTCTGGGTTGCTGTAACAACTGAATTTCCCCCCCTGGGGGATCAATAAAGTAATATCTTATCTTATCTTTAATCAATACAATACAATGAATAAAATAGAATCAGATATATATAAAAATAAATCAAAATTATTAAAGTAAAATCAATAAAATCATGTATATATATATATATATATATATATATATATATATATATTAAAATCATTACAACAAAATATATAAGATAAAATCAGGTAAGTAGCAGAAAATAAAAGAAAATCATTCCAATGAAATGAATAAAATATAATCAGATAAATACCAGAAAAATAAAATCAAATAAAAACAAAAATAAGAAATGAGAGGGAAGATGGAAGGCTCAACATACTACAGTGACTTTAAGCCTTTTTAAGAGTTAGTGAAAGGTGGAGAAGTTCATGTTTAAAGCACAGTATATTATTTTTATGGTTTTGGAGCCCCACTGTCTATCAGTTGATCTCTATCTCTAATCCCACTCGGCTCTTACTGCCCATCTATCCTCACACTTGAGTGTTAGGGAGTCTTACAGCCGCTTCAGACCGGATGTGTTATGTCTCCAGAACGGCTTGATTTAATTTCAGCATTCATGTTAACAGATTAGACAGTTCATTCCACTTGCATGAGCAGCACGAGCAGCATGAGTCACATGTCTCACGTCACAGCTTCTTTCTTTCTGTTTGTTAGATCACAAGAACGAGAGGAGGAGGAAGTTTTTATTTCAGACTTTTGTAGTTATTTTCAGTCACGGCTGCTGTTTCAAACACATCTTCTCATGACACCAAATGTGACACCCTGAGTAACACTTCCAGGGCGAGGAGCTGATTAAAAAAGGGGTTATTATCGTGTTCCCTTCCTTTTTAATGTGTTGTGTCTGTCTGTCTGTCTGTCTGCAGGGCTCCCCCATGTTTGACCGCCTAGACGGCTGTGAATACGTCTTCATCTGGACGACGTCAGAGGCCTGCCCCATCAAGAAGTCCGAAGGTTAGAACATGTTTGAATATCAGACGATAGAAGCAACATTTTAAGCTTTAATCTGCTTGTATTCAAAAGATGTCAAACAGCATTTCATAAAGGGATGATGACGTTTTGGTCTGCTCCTCCCAGGTCGTGACTGTAAGGTTCGTGACCCCAGGAGTGGCTTCGAGTTCAACCTGAACTCTCTGAAGGGGCGAGACTACCAGGTCCGGAACGAGAAGTACATCTACCACCTGTCCGTGTGTGAGGGGCTGCAGAGGGGCATCTGCACCCACAAAGACACGGGCATCGAAACCGTCTCCTCCTGCCAGGTGGACGGAGACAACCACAAGATTGCAGGTACGAAATCCCCCCCCCCCTCCTAAAAGAAAGGAAACTGTGCGACTTCATGCCATCACTCTCACACTCATATATTTGTGTCTGTTTGTGCAGGGATGTCAAACCAGGTTCTGAGCTATGTGGGTGACCAGCTCATCCTGAACTACACTGAAGGAGAGACCTGTCATAAGATCTACAGAAGAACCACAGAGGTCTACTTCTCCTGCCACCCTGACCGCCATCCTGTGAGTTTTACAGAGTCCAGATGTTAGAATACGAGTGATCTGATACCTGTGCAATAACAAAAATATGACAGCTGTGTTCAAGATATTTCTAAAATGTACTCTTAAGAAGGTTCCTCAGAGAAATCTATGACAACTCTTGAACAGCAGACTTGTTCTCAAAGTGACTAATGCCATGTCCTCGTAAGTTTGAAGCTCATGCTCAATGTTCCTAATTAGCATAGTTATACAGACCTTAAACGCCCATATAAGGGCATGACGCTGCAGGGCCACACACATAGATAACACAGGCGCATGAGAGGAAGAGGAGAGACATCTGGAATGTGCAAATTAAATTAAAGCAATTGGACTCAAAGTAAAATGCTGATTTAGTTGATCTGAAATGGAGGCAGAGCTGCTGGAAGTGAAACACAAATAAGCTGATTTATTTAAGTCATATTTTAAAGCCTCAGTAGTGAATGTAAACAAATATATTCACTGTTATCACTCGTTCAAAGAACAGAAATGCTGCGCTGACAAAGTGAAATAAAAAGATTGATCTCAAATCTGAAGGAAAGTTTCCTGAGACAGACAAAGCTTTTCTCAACTTTTAGTCCAAGAACTGATCTGATTGGACGGTGACTTTATTCTAAAAGCTGTAAAATGATTGAAATGTGACAGATCAGTCACTAAATACCTGTGTGTGAAGGTGAGTTATTGATGGTGAGAGTAAGTTTTCCTCCCATTGATAAAAAGAAAAGATATGAAAGTGACTTATTGGAATAAATCTAAAGTAATTCAACTTGTTAGACTTCTAATATAGAAATATCTGGCCATGTTCTTCCTCTGTGGGCAGCCTGTGTGCTAGTTAGTCCAGCAGGGGGCAGTATTCACTCACCGTATGATCATGAAGCTGCAGCCTTGTGTACTGCACACGTTTCTGTACGATCAATCTCCCTCAGGTCTTCATCTCAGCTCTCTAACTCTCTGCTGTGTTTGTTCTCTCGTTCAGGGAGTCCCAGAGTTCTTAAAGGAGACTCCAGACTGCACCTACCTGTTCAGCTGGCCCACCGCTCTGGCCTGCGTCCCGGTCAAAACCACCAGCTGCTCCTACAAGTAACAATCCTCCACCACCTCTTGTATTCCGCATCAAACACTCTTTTCTCCCTCTAACACACATTTACCTTCATTTCATGGCATGGATTCAGCAGAGATATTTAAAACCTTACAAACACATCACACTCTCCATGTTTTATTTCCCTCAGTGACGGTCAGGGTCACTCGTACGATCTCTCCCCTCTCGCCATGGACTCTCGGAACTGGGTGGTGGAGCCCTCTACTGTGGACACAGGGAAACAGTATTTCATCAACGTCTGCAGGTCGCTGGTGCAGCAAGGAGGTCAGTGTGCATGCTCAATCACATGTTCTCTTTATGCAGTGAAGCATCTGGTAGAAACAGGATCTAGCTTTACACAATTCAACCTACAAGAGAAGTTTTTTAACGTAGGTTTGCTTTGTTGTCAGGTTCATGGAAGTGTCCGTCCAGCGCAGCGTCCTGTGTGAAGGTGGGAGATGAGTATGTGAGTCTAGGCCAGCTGGAGTCGGGGCCGACGTGGGACAGGAACGTCCTGAAGCTGCAGTACAGCAGCGGCCAGGCCTGTCCTGACGGGCACCGCAACAGGACCAGCATCATCCGCTTCAAGTGCGACAAAGACAAAGTGGTGAGGGACTTCAAAGATTCCCTTTTCAACGTGAAGCAAAAAAACAACAAAAGCCATCTATATTATTTTTCAGAAGAGCCTCTTAATCACTGACGTTTACTAAACTACATTAATTACTGTATTCTACACCAAGCTGGAACCTCCGGTCTTAAAATATGAAGCGCATGCAGAAGTTCGAAAAACTGCAGTTCATCGAGCGTCCACTAGAGGCGGGCTGGAGAAACACAGGAAACCACATACACACCCATTCAAAGAAGACGATCTTTACAGCAGAAATAAACATGTTTACAGTCTGGTTCAAAAAACAGTTTAGGTCTACGTTGCTAATTTTAGGGCATGCCTGACTTGATTGACAGGCAGGCACCCTGTAGCTGTTAGCAAAAAGGATGCAGGCCCACCTCTTTACCTCACACTAGCTCGGACGAAGTTAGGTTGAGTTCAGCATTTCCGATATGGCACCCAGTGACGATCGGCTTCAAATCAGCGTTTCAGAAACAGATGGGTGACGTCACGGATACTACGTCCATTTACTATACAGCCTATGGTTCTACTATGAAATTATAGACAGGTATTAAGTGTAAAAGCTGAGAAAATCTGGATCTATGAAAACTTAAAAACGAACATCTAACTCCTCAACCTGTCGGCTAAATATTTTGTTAAAGCTAGGGTTGGTAGTCACAGAAAACTAGCATGAATTTGAATGTAGCATTTCCTCAGGACTCATTTTAGCGCGTTCACGCACAACCCTGCTCAACTCTTTTCCCACATTTGAGAAACTTTCCAAAGAAGCTCTGTGTTTTGAAGGGTACTGTAAAAGGCAATAAAGCAGAAATAGTGAGGGGTTTTAAGAAGTGTCTTCTTATCTCTCATGCAGGACTCCAGGCCCACTCTGATCTCGGCCATAGAGGACTGTGTGTACTCCTTCCTCTGGTTAACCGCTGCCGCCTGCCCGCTCAACGCCATCCAGCACGACGACTGCAGAGTCACCAACCCTGCCACAGGTTAGAGCTCCTCTGAGCACGATTCAAATATGAATGCACATGAACAGAGCAGAAGTTCATCTTCACACTGCAGCTTTCATGAGTCAGTAAAAGTCCTTCCTCCTCTCCTGCAGGTCATTTGTTTGACCTGAACCCTCTGACAGTGGAAGGAGGTTACACCGTGTACGATCATCAGGACAACAGGAAAATGTTTCGCATGAACGTCTGTGGAAACATGACTAATGCTGGATGCAGCCCTGAAACTGGTACGTACATTTACCCAGGTATTCAGCCGATCCTCTTTAAAACACACAACTCTCTGTCTCTACTCGGTGTCTGTCTTAAATAGCATCAAGCTACTTCTTCAACTTATAAATTAAAGACAAGATGCAAAGATACAAGATGAAAGCAAGATCTAAGAAATATTTTCCTGTATTTGTGTCCTCAAGTTTCACGCTTAGGATCTGATCAAGTTTTCATGAACAGAAACAGAAAACGTCCACAGTGATAGATTTGCAAAAGCTCAAAGGCTCAAAGGTCACCCACTCACGTCATGAAGTCTTCAACACACGCACACAGAAGTAACTCAGATCAGCCTTCAACTAGGCAGAGTGAGGTAATACTTCAGTGGAATCAACCTTTAACTCGTCAGAGCTGCAAGACCCAACATCAAGACCGGATCAGATCCAGTCCCATCTTACAGACAGGACTCAGTCTGATCTCATCTTAATCCACCATGAGCAGAGCACTTTGCAGCATTTAGCAAGTTACAGTGGCAAGGACAAACTTCCTTTAACAGGCAGAAACCTCCAGCAGGACCAGACTCATGTTAGACACACATCTGCTGAGACCGTGTTGGAGAGAGGGATAGAGGGAGATGAAGAGAGAGAGAGAGATGATAGTGGGGAGACGGATAGTAGTAGTTGTAGCAGCTGGAGTCTGGCACGTCCACAGCAGCAGGAACCTACAAGACAAGGGAGCTCAGGGACTCCAGAAAGGTCTATGGTTAGTAACTTTAACAGGACGGGGGGAGTTAAAGTAAATGAAAGGCATAGAGAGGGGAGCCCAGTGTGTCAGTCTAAGCCTACAACAGCATAACTAAGACCTGGTCCAAGCCTAAACCAGCTCTAACTTTAAGCTTTATCAAAAAGGAAAGTTTGAAGCCTACTCTTAAAAGTAGAGAGGGTGTCTGCCTCCCGGACTCTGACTGGTAGATGATTCCAAAGGAGGGGTGCCTGATAACTGAAGGCTCGACCTCCCATACTACTTTTAGGGACTTAAGGTACGATGAGCAGGCCTGCATGTTAGGAGTGCAGTGTTCGAGAGGGGTGATAGGGCACTATGAGATCTTTAAGATACGAAGGTGACTCCCTTAAACAGGCAGAAACCTCCAGCAGGACCAGACTCATGTTAGACACACATCTGCTGAGACCGTGTTGGAGAGAGGGATAGAGGGAGATGAAGAGAGAGAGAGATGATAGTGGTGAGACAGATAATAGTAGATGTAGCAGCTGGAGTCTGGCAGGTCCACAGCAGCAGGAACCTACGAGACAAGGGAGCTCAGGGACTCCAGAAAGGTCTATGGTTAGTAACTTTAATGGGACAGGAGGACATTCATCTTCACTGTAAGGTCCTTCTTACGGCTTCTTATAAGATTTAAAGGACTAAAAGGTCACGATGGAAACACTGCAGACTTTGGCGAAATCATGGGTCAGTGTGATCTAGATGCAGTTCTTAAAATATCTAAATATAATTTTCTCTGCTACATTTTTCCCCTTTTGTTTCCCTGAAAACAGAAATTCGTTTTTTCAGCCTTCTTCTTCCTTCAAATCTGATCATAAAACTGTGAAAAACACAACAAGCCTGCAGACGCTTTAATCCTGCCTTTTAAAGTCTGGGAGGAAAAAGCCGACAAAGCAAAGTTTTTCGGATTCCAACTTTGAACCAACAAGAAAACCACCCAACAAGGAAGCAGCGATGTTTTCAAGAACTCATTGACTTCCTGTGGTTACTGTTTACTCTGTCAGACGCACAGACGGTTTATGTAACACCATGAACATCTCTGAAAGCGTGATGATAGATTTAGGATTGCTTCACCTCTCTGATGATTGACAGCTCTTACTCAAGGGCTTTAGTAGATGAACTGCAAACTGGAGGACACTGAGGGCACAGATGTCAGATTTTAATTCAGATGCAGATTGCTGTGATTGACGTATTTAAAAAAAAAAGAGGGTTCCCTGTTTGCAAAGAATATATTAAAGGGAAGTCTGATGAAAGTCTGGAGAGTGTGTTTTGGAGTTCAGGAGGAAAGCTTCTGGTGAATTCTAGGCGTCCCATGAGAAAAGAGTTGTTCTCCACAAACTGTGCTAATCTGAAGATAGAAAACGTAACAGAGAAGTACCAACCTATAACATTTTAAAGCACTCTAATACATCTGAATGCACTTTGTTGTTCTAGCCGTGTGCATCAAGGACGGCAACACGGTGGTGAGCGGAGGTCAGGTGAGCAGGAAGCTCTCCTACAGGGATCACGTTCTGGAGCTGACGTATGAAGGAGGAAGTCCCTGTGCTGCAAACCCAACTCTGCAACACAAGACCGTCATCCACTTCATCTGCAGGTACCTTCACCTTTTACAGAGCTATGTGGAAACACGGTGAATGATGTCGCTCAGATACTTCTCTCTTGAAGTTAATTTGGTTTGTAAAGCTGCAGTGAGGCTCTTAGCGTCCCCATTTCTGCAGCAAGTGACTCTGAACTAACACAGCTGGTGTGTTCAGGAGCAGATCACTAAAAACGACATAACACCTACCTGCACTTTGAACTTATGTAACCTTTAGTGAGGTAAAGGTAAAGGTATGATAAATCATGTCACTTCCCGTGGAATATAAGTCCTCTTATGTCTTCTTTTGAATCATGCATCCAGCAGAGAACATTCACTTTGATGTGACTCAAAGAACCTGACAGGAAGTCGTGGCCTTGTGGCTTTTCTTTACGTCAAGTTGACACAGGATGCGCCACGCTTTGTTACGTCAGCGCATCTCAGCTCCGTCTCCGGATTGTATTTGGATGGAGCAGAGAATATCGACCAGGACAGGAAGTCAGGCACAAGAATGACATGCAGCATCTGCTCAATTTCAAAATAAAACATCATATATGGACTCCCATTTAAAAAATGGTATAGATTAGAAATACTCATCGATTATGATTAACATCCGGGATCCAGGTCGACCACAACAGGACTTTAAGATGATAACTGTGTCAGAAGGAAACAGGACAACAAAGTAGAGCAGAATTATTCTTATTAAACTCTAAACCTGCAAAAACTAAACCTTATAGATATGCAGCTCGAACTAGGCATACTAACTTAACCCTCAAAGACCTCAACCATCTTTGGGGGCGCCAGACTCCTGAATTTATTTTGAATATGCTGAATGAGACACATGTGGTATCAATGGAAAGCAGAGAATGTCCGCTGTGACTGAGTTTTTAAAGCTTGTTGATAGGATTAATGGTTCAAAAGTTATCAAACATTTAAGAACAAGTAGCCGCCGCCGCCGGCTGTCTAGGTCTTTGAGGGTTAATAAGCAGGATGCACGCCATCAGACGGAGCAAACCCGTGGCGCTGACAGAACACGTCACACACGCCCCCTGTTTAAATTGGATGTTACTCTTTACCCCTTGTTATACATTCACTCCTCAGAATTCAAAATTTTAGATCAACCTGCCCCAGGTGTTTTCTGGAAATGCTCTCTCACACATGTCCTGATACAGCAGAAGACTTTACTGTGAATTCTCTTTGCTCTCACAAATCTTCTCACCACAGCTTCTTGCTAAAAGTTCTCCAGGAGAACTGGCTGAAACAAAATCAGAATACAATCTGCATGCCTGAAAAGTGTCTCTCCTCCAGGATATATTCATTATTTAAGACTACAACTGTTTAAATTGACAGAATTTACCACGTATGTATCTGTCATGTTAAGACTGAGAATGTTCTTAATGTTACTTTCTGTTTGCACAGGCCGGCTAACATGGACTCGTCCCCTCCAGAGCCCGTCCTCATCGACTCAAAGGCTGAGACCTGCACACACTACTTCTCTTTCCACACACCCCTGGTGTGCGAGCAGACAGTAAGTGTGTCCTCAGGTGTTTTTTGTGAAGGAGCTCACTGCAGGATGTCTCTCTGACATTTCTTCTGTTCCTTTAACTCTCCAGGTGAAGTGTTCGGTGCAGAACGGCTCTGCCTTCATAGACCTGACTCCTCTGATTCATGTCAGTGGATACTACACCGCTACAGGTCAGTGAGCACACATGGAGCTGCATTACTCTAAACCAGTGAAAGTCTCATAGATTAACTGCTGCCTCGTTTTCTTCTCCTGTCAGACGATGCAGTGGATCAAAGTGACGAGTCTCCAGACTTCTACATCAACATCTGTCAGCCTTTAAACCCCATCCCAGGAGTCACCTGCCCTCCTGGATCAGCTGTGTGCATGGATCCTGATAATGGACCTCCCATTGTAAGACCGCGACTTGAAACCGAAGCTTTGACTTCATGTGTTAATCATCCTTCTTCCAGTCTCTGTCCAAACTGCTCCCTTCATCCGTGTCTCTGCCTCTTAAAGGACATCGGGCGAACCACCAGCGGCCCTGAGATCAACTCTGCAACAGGAGAACTCTCCATCACCTACCACAGCTCCACCCAGTGTGCAGCTGATCCGTCCCAGAACTACACCTCCACCATCATCTTCACCTGCCAGAGAGGCCTGGAGCTGGTCAGTGCGACCTTCACTTCCTCTGTAACAAGAACATATACACGCACACATACGCTGTGAACTCATCAGTGTGTTGCCTTCCTTTCCTCAGGGCTCTCCTCAGATGCTGAGGCTGCAGAAGTGCGTCTACCTGTTTGAGTGGGCGACCCCCATCGTGTGCTCGGACGCCACGCACACCAGCGGCTGCCAGCTCACGGACGCACAGATGCAGTTCACCTTCGATATGTCAGCACTCACTGGGGAAGTCCAGGTGAGCTCAGTCCTTCAGTTTGAGTCTCCTCTGAGCTGTGATGCCTCTACATAAGTTATTTTTGAAGCCTGAAATCATCAAATCATCACATAGATATCAGACAAAGAGATGAGAACAGCCTTTTACATCAGATACTGCTCCCGTGATGCTTCTGGGCTTCCTTTAAACACTTAACCTGAGCTGAGTCTCTTGTGTTTCAGGTTCCCGCCGGCTCCAGCACGTACAACATCAACGTCTGCAGCTCGGTGGCAGAGCCGGCTTGTAAGAACAGCGCGGTTTGCCGGGTGTCTGGATCCGGTTCGGACAAGTCAGCGTCTTCCTTCGGCATCAACAAGGCCATGACGATGGAATACAAACATGAGGTTCAGGCCGTCCTGATGAAGTACGGAGGAGGAGATCCCTGCCCACCAGGTAGGCGGTGGATCAGTGAGAGTAAATACAGGCTTTTTATCTCAGTGTTCAGTGATTACAGTGTTTGTTTGTTCTGTTGTGTGTTGTAGTGACAGACAAGGGCGAGGCTTGTGTGTTCCCCTTCACCCTCATGAAGAAGTCGTACACCGAGTGCACCAACGACGGGCGGACCGACGGCAAGAAGTGGTGCTCCACCACATCCAACTACGACACGGACAGGATGTGGGGATTCTGCAATGAAGGTGACCGACGAGATTTCAAATAAACTCTTCATAACTCTTGTTGCATTTTGTCACATGAGCATTTAAAGGTGACATAATATATTGGTCTAAGAGGTCTCCAAAATATGTCTTCAAAGTTTATTGCTCATAAAAACACTTTGAAATCAGATTTTGGTCTGCCTGAAAACCCCTCTTTTTCAGCCCTGCTCAGAACAGGCTGTTTTCTGTGTCTGTGCCTTTAAATGAGAATGAGCTCTCTGACCACGCCCCCTCAGGAAGTGGATGTGGCCTCGGCTGTCCAGCACATTGATCTAATGTTTACATGTTGGCTGAATATACCTGGCTGCTCACAGACCCGCGTTACTTCAACCCTCTGAATCTGATCCAGAATCTGATCCTGACGGAGAGGCGCCTGCAGCAGGACCTTTCTGAACCATTGGTCACAGATTTAGTGTTTCTTGTTGTTTTATTTGTCAGTATGTCGACGTGTGTCTTGGTACACAGCTACGAACATGTAGCTATGTGGCTATGCTAACTAGCGCTAGCACTTATCCATGACAAATAAAAATCATCCACTAGATCTTCAAATCTGCAGACGTGGGGAGTAAAACCGACCTTTGTGTTTATTAAGACAGCCTACAACTAGCATGCCTCCCTCCTAAGCTCCTTGTTAGCACACATGTGTGCAGGTAATGAAAAACAGAGGAGGGGTTGAGTTGTATTTTATACAGTCTATGGGCTGAACAAGCTCCGAGCTCTGACTTTCTGTTACAGACCGGATATTGTTGTGACGTATGAAAAACACTGAAATCTGAAACGGCTCGTTTCAGCACACATTTACAGAAAGGTGGAGAAATCAGAACAGGGGCAGAATGGATTCTTTTCATTTTCGGGGGGTTTGTAGACAGGGACACATATTTCAGGTAGAGAACCATTAAAAAGTCCATTTTGCATGATATGTCACCTTTAAATCTACCTCCTCTCTCTCTCTCTCTCTCTCTCTCTCTCTCACTCGCAGCCTCCGGTAAGCAACAGTCCTCCATATTGTTCACCTGCGACCAGGCAGCAGGCCACGGCTCCCCGCAGCTGCTCTCTGAGACGTCAGGATGTTCGGCCACTTTCCAGTGGAGGACCAGCAGCGTCTGTCCCCCGAGGAAGATGGAGTGTAAGCTGGTCAGCCAGCATCAGACCTTCGACCTCCGGACTCTGTCGTCCCTCACCGAGCCGTGGAAGTTCAGCCACAAGGGAGACTCGTAAGTTTCATCGTGTGTTTGTCTCTAAGAACTTTAAATAATGAGACCTTCCTCTTGTAAAGTGAAGAGATATTTTTAACAGAGGAGGACTCACTGTTGAAGCAGAAGCATTATCTCTTTCTCTTGTAAGCTGAGGCGTGAATGAATGATATAGGGTGGATCCCAAAGCTCTAAAGTTCCATCCTCCACTTGCATCGTTCACTTGTGTCTAAGTCCCTCCCACAAGAGATGCAAGGAAGTGAAGAGAAGGAGAGAGGAAACAAGGAGATCTGTTTTAAGTTACCGGGAAAATAGAAATTTTTCAAACCCTGTGCTCATTAATGATCAGCCTTATATCAAACTTAATTAACCTGACAGGAAATTTAACAAGTGTTTGTTTCTATTTTGCAGTTATAGTACAGAAAGTTTACACCTTTATTGATAGAGGAGAGGACAGTGGGTAGTGTAGGAAACTGGGAGAGAGTGGAGGGAGTCACATGCCGGTAGGAGGCCTCAGGCAGAAGGACTTGAAACTGACACATCTTGTAACTCTGGGGGAATTCAAGTCAATCATGAAATACAGAGAAACAAGCTCAACTGGATCTTGTGATTGCACTGTGTAATCATGTAACCATGTGAAACTGTGACCGTATTCTATTTGTGTTGTTTTGTGTGCTTGTTGTGTGTTGTAACCTGTTTTGTGATGCCGTCTTGGCCAGGACACTCTTTTAAAAAGAGGTTTTAAATCTCAATGAGTCTCTTACCTGGTTACAGAAAGAAAGAAAGAAAGAAAGAAAGAAAGAAAGAAAGAAAGAAAGAAAGAAAGAAAGAAAGAAAGAAAGAAAGAAAGAATAATTCTCTTCATGAAGAAAAAGACGAGACCCAACAGGAAAATGAACAGGAGGAATTACTGATCATGCTTTAAACTTTCATCAAACACTTTTTAATCTCAGCTCATCACACACTGAATGTTTAGAAACAGACGTATGTTTATGATCTGTTTCAGGGCAACCTTAGTGACTGTTTAAAGGTCCGTGTTTTCACCGTTATTAAACTCTGGTGAAGTTTCAGAGAAGTCCAAGCCGCTAAAGTGTCCAATCAGTGAGTGAAATTCGAGAAGGGGGCGTGTCTATCAGCGAAAAGTCTTCCACCAAGGTTGCTCTTGTGTGTCCTCTCTCATCACTCCTCCAATTAGTCTCCTCTGTCCTCTCCTCTGTCCTCTCCTCTGTCCTCTCCTCCGTCCTCTCCTCTGTCCTCTCCTCTGTCCTCTCCTCTGTGCTCTCCTCTGTCCTCTGTCCTCTCCTCTGTCCTCTCTCCTCTGTCCTCT
Source organism: Notolabrus celidotus (assembly GCF_009762535.1). Lineage (NCBI taxonomy): Eukaryota > Metazoa > Chordata > Actinopteri > Labriformes > Labridae > Notolabrus > Notolabrus celidotus. Next base: position 3,265,641 of record NC_048284.1, read on the forward strand.
CCTCTGTCCTCTCCTCCGTCCTCTCCTCTGTCCTCTCCTCTGTCCTCTCCTCCATCCTCTCCTCTGTCCTCTCCTCCGTCCTCTCCTCCGTCCTCTCCTCCGTCCTCTCCTCTGTCCTCTCCTCTGTCCTCTCCCCCGTCCTCTCCTCTGTCCTCTCCTCTGTCCTCTCTTCTGTCCTCTCCTCCGTCCTCTCCTCTGTCCTCTCCTCCGTCCTCTCCTCTGTCCTCTCCTCCGTCCTCTCCTCTGTCCTCTCCTCTGTCCTCTCCTCTGTCCTCCAAGCATTGTTAAAAGCATTGGGATGCCACTTAATATGGCGGGTCAGTAACAACATAGGAGAGAGGAGACTGCAGTGAAGAGCTTTGGGATCCACCCATAGACCATAGACCATAGACGGTCTAGATTGCCTTCCTTGCTTCTATCACCGCCTAGTGGAGAATACATCTTCCTCTCAGTGGTGGATATTTGACTGCAGCAGAGTCACAGTTAACTTACAGCTAGATGTCCTGGTATGTTTTGCATCTCTGATATAAAGAGAACTTCAAATAAACTCAGTGAATACACAGTCTGTAAAAGATCAACAATCATGCAAAGTCATCCAGCACGATTTCAAGACTGAGTCTTGAGTTTGTTCAAAAGTGAGACACTTCCTGTTCCTCATGTCCTCAGGTATTTCATCAACCTGTGTCAGAGTATCCACGGTGGATTACCCGGCTGTCCGGAGGGAGCGACGGTGTGCCGACACTCAGCTGCAGGACAGACTCAGACCCTGGGCCGAGTCTACACCCAGAAAATGAGCTACGCTGGTGAGAAGTCAAGACGTGCATGTTTCATTCAGCTCAGATATCTTTGAGGGCCCTGTAACATCCAACAAAAGCTGCTGTAACATCAGAGTAAAGATAGAAACAAGCAGCAGTTATGTAAGCTCTTGTTTCCTCACAGCTGTGTTTAGACTTTGAGTAGAAGAACAGTTCATGATCACGATCTCCAACCGCTTCTGCAGATGGAAAAATCTCTGTGAGCTACTCGGCGGGAGACGAGGTCTGCAGCAACGGAGTGAAGGCCAAGACCGTGATCCAGCTGAGCTGCGGCTCCACTGTCGGACACCCGGCACTCATCAGGTAAAGAACACTTTCCCCCTTCAATCATTTTCAACTCAACTAGGAGAAGAAAGCTAACTTGACAGAAAGCTGAACGACACTTAGGTCACGCTTTCAGGAATCAAACAAAGAATGTGCTCACAGTTTGCATCGTCTGCAACTTCAGTTTTAATATTTAAACTTCCAAACATGCAGAAGGAGAAACCACACTCTACATCATCACTCATTCACTCTGTGGTTTCTAAGGGTCGGTTAATGACAGATCAGCATGTTTGTATTCAGAGTTAAAATGTCTCTGCTTTAACGTCATTTGCGTGAGACTCAACGCAGACGACGGACTTCATGTTATTCACTGACATACGTCTGAATCTCAGGATGAACGTGTGACAGTGAAGGCTTTAAAGTAGCTTTATATATCAGTCAAGTATAAAGGTTTACTCTTCTTCTTCTTCTATGTCTTAAAACTTGAGAGTTGACGTTTCTTTTTATACCTTGGTGTCTCTTCAGTGATTTTTTTTGTCCATATATCTTGTCAATCAATCAATTTTTATTTGAATGGCACCAACCCATAATAAGTTATCTCCAGACACCTGACACAAAAGGAGCAGGTACTCTTTGTTACCCTATTTAAAGAGACATCACTTTAATCCACCATGAGCAGAGCACTTTGCAGCATTTAGCAAGTTACAGTGGCAAGGACAAACTTCCTTTAACAGGCAGAAACCTCCAGCAGGACCAGACTCATGTTAGACACACATCTACCGAGACCGAGTTGAGGTTAGCAGGACAAAAAGAGAGAGATGGACTTTATTTTTCTATTTTAGGTCTCAGTAGATGTGTGTCTAACATGAGTCTGGTCCTGCTGGAGGTTTCTGCCTGTTAAAGGAAGTTTGTCCTTGCCACTGTAACTTGCTAAATGCTGCAAAGTGCTCTGCTCATGGTGGATTAAGATGAGATCAGACTGAGTCCTGTCTGTAAGATGGGACTGGATCTTATCCTGTCTTGATGTTGGGTCTTTCTTAATAATAGAACATAGAGTACGGACCTGCCCTGTTTGGAAAGAGTCTGAGGATAACGTTTGTTGTGATTTGGCGCTATTGGAATAAAGATTGATTGATATTAAGGGCACTCCATTACAATCATAATTGGGGGCTTTTATTTTGAAGGATTTCTTGGCGATAGCATGTGCTTTTCGTCAGAGGAAGCTACATTTAGCAACCTGGTCTGTGTTTCTCCATAGATTGTGCTTTTGAGAGCTTTGTAGACGGTGAAGTTAGCCAAAACTGGACAATCCACAATGCTTGTTGTCTATTATTAATTACACATCAACCTTACAAAGCCTGATAGTACGGCCCTATTTTATCATACATGAACAAACAGTAGTCACACCAACATGAACGTTAGTGTTGAGGCAAAAGAAAACAGGAGCTTGGATACAGGTATACATCCACAGCGAGAGCACCGCTCAAACTGACTTCAAGGACAAAAACAAAAGCGCCATCTAGTGATGTTGCTACTCTAACTCAACAACACAGTGATCTAAAGGTGTATTCCATAGTTCCACCTGGTACACAGTGTAAAAAGGACTATTATCCTTCTTTTACACTGTAGTTATACTTTGAAATCAATCACCCTTGTGAGGAGCTGGGTAGATTGTAAAACTCCTCCATCCAGAAGCACAAGGGACACAAATTTAGTTTATGGTGTTAGGGTTATGGTATTTGCGGTTGCTCCTGCCCCACGAGTTGCAGCCATAGCCTGCTTATTTCATCCACCGTCGAGTCTCAGTTAAAACACACCTTCATACAGGTAGAAAAATGATGATGGAGATATTAATCCCTGCTGTGCTCTGCTCGAGTCAAACTGAGTCCAGCACATAGCCAATGTTAAAGGCCGACACAAAACAAGCAAGCAAACACATGTTTTAAGGGTTCTGTGAGACTACAATGTCTCTCAGTCTGTGTCCATGCTAAGAGTAAAGTCCTGATGTGTGTATTTGTGTGTGTATGTAAGGTTTGACGAGGCTACGTGTGAGTTTGTGATTGGCTGGGAGACTCGGTCTGCGTGTGCGGTGAAGCAGCGCGAGGTGGAGATGAAGAACGGGACGATACAGGTTCCTGACACGGGAGCCAACCTCAGTCTGGGAGCTCTTTACTTCAGGTGACCCAGAGAACACACTACACCTGCACACCTGAGGCTTTATACACGTCCTCATGCTTTACAAATAATAAAAGTGGAGAGAAGTTTGATTGGTTCATCTTTGTTTGACCCGTCCTCCTCCTCCTCCTCTCAGTCACCATCAGGCGTCTGGAGACATCCGCCCGAACGGTGACCGCTACATCTACCACATCCAGCTCTCCGGCATCACCAACAACTCCCTGACCAACTGTGTGGGCGCCAACATCTGCCAGGTCAAACTCAACGGGGCTTACAGACGCAAGATCGGCTCCTCCAGCACAGCAAAGTACTACATCAAAGGTAATCCGTCTCTCAGGTCAGGATCACATCTCTGACGAGGTTTGCACACGTCACATTAATCTCCATCCTGAACCTCTCTGCTCCGTCCTCAGGAGGAAACCTGGATGTGATTGTTCCCTCTGACTCTCAGTGCGGGCGTGAGAAAACAAAGATGGTGTCGTCCACCATCATGTTTCACTGCAGCCCGTCGGCGGGACTCGGCATCCCCGAGTTCATGCTGGAGACGGACGGGTGCCAGTACCTGTTCGTGTGGCACACCAACGCCGTGTGTGGACTCACGTAAGAGGAACACTTTAACATGTAGAGTTTAGATTTCTCTTTTTTTAAGGAGGCGTGTTGAATCTGTATCACATTTCCTGTTTCATATTCAGCCTCAGCAGATGTGTGTCTAACATGAGTCTGGTCCTGCTCAAGGCTTCTGCCTGTTAAAGGAAGTTTGACCTTACCCTATGTTTCTTAAAGAGCTCATAGTGCCCTATTACCCCTCTAGAACACTACACTCTCTAAAAGTAGTATGGGAGGTAGAGCCTTCAGTTATTAGGCCCCTCTCCTTTGGAATCATCTACCAGGCAGAGTCCGGGAGGCAGACACCCTCTCTACTTTTAAGAGTAGGCTTCAAACTTTCCTTTTTGATAAAGCTTATAGTTAGAGCTGGATCAGGCTTGGACCAGCTCTTAGTTATGCTGCTATAGGCTTAGACTGACACACTGGGATCCTGTCTCTCTCCTCTCTCTCTTCCTGTCCCATCAAAGTTACTAACCATAGACCTTTCTGGAGTCCCTGAGCTCCCTTGTCTCGTAGGTTCCTATGGATCTCTGCTGCTGTGGACGTGCCAGACTCCAGCTGCTACAACTACTACTATCCGTCCCCCCTGCTATCATCTCTCTCTCTCTTCATCTCCCTCTATCCCTCTCTCCAACACGGTCTCAGCAGATATGTGTCTAACATGAGTCTGGTCCTGCTCGAGGTTTCTGCCTGTTAAAGGAAGTTTGTCCTTACCACACATATCTTAAAGAGCCCATAGTGCATTATAACCCCTCTAGAACACTACGCTCCCAACATGCTGGCCTGCTCGTCGTATCTTAAGTCTCTAAAAGTAGTATGGGAGGTAGAACCTTCAGTTATCAGGCCCCTCTCCTTTGGAATCATCTACCAGTCAGGGTCCGGGAGGCAGAAAACTTCTCTACTCTTAAGAATAGGCTTCTCTCCTCTCTCTCTCCCTGTCCCATTAAAGTTACTAACCGTAGACCTTTCTGGAGTCCCTGAGCTCCCTTGTCTTGTAGGTTCCTGCTGCTGTGGACGTGCCAGACTCCAGCTGCTACAACTACTACTATCCGTCTCATCACTATCATCTCTCTCTCTCTCTTCATCTCCCTCTATCCCTCTCTCCAACACGGTCTCAGCAGATGTGTGTCTAACATGAGTCTGGTCCTGCTGGAGGTTTCTACCTGTTTCAGGAAGTTGAGTCCGGATGTGAAGAGCAGATTTGTAAGTCGTCTCTCTCTCTGTGTCACCTTTCAGGACTGTTGACCAGTCGTACGACGATGACGGCAGCGAGGCTCCAATTCTCTCAAGGCGGACTCAGGCGATGGGGGTGATGCTGACGCTCCTGCTGGTGGGTCTCGCGGTGTGTCTGCTCGGGCTTCTGCTGCACAAGAGAGAGAGAAGGTGAAGCATTAAACTAATTCAGATTAAGTTAAAGATGTTAGCAGAAGCTTCTGTTGGATTCTCATGAACTCCTGTCTGCACGTTTCTCAGAGAGCTGGTGATCCAGAAGGTGGCGGGCTGCTGCAGGAGAGGAAACCAGGTCTCCTATAAGTACTCAAAGGTAGGATTATCCAGTCTTCATGTGTTCAGAAACTCAGATTGAAGTGTGTTTGAGGTAAAGTCCACGCCTTCTCCCTCAGAGAGACGATCTTTAAGTATTTGGTTACTTTGCAACTCTTTAGTTCATGTTCACATGCAGATAACACACCTGCAGTCTTGTTCCTGCACATGTTATCGTCATATAACATGTTTTATCACACAAAACTCTGGTGATTACACAACTCAGACTGACTCATGCCAACAACAGGAACACTGATAATGATTATGTTACTGTTTTTGAAGTCACTTCTTCATGCACTTCTTTGGAAAACACGAAAACAACCACAGATTTTGAATACTTTTAAGACTTTTCTGCAGCAAAGAATACAAATACAGGAAGTGTTATTCAAAATAAAGCTCATTGAAGTGTCATCTAACGGGCTCAGGTCACATTTATTCATGTGTTTTGGGAGTGCCTGGTACAACGTGTAGTGTTTAGCGGTACAGTGTGCAGTATTTAAAGGTACAGTGTCTGGTATTTAAAGGTACAGTGTGTAGTATTTAAAGGTACAGTGTGTAGTACTTAATGGTACAGTGTGTAGTATTTAAAGGTACAGTGTGTTGTATTCAAAGGTACAGTGTGTCGTATTTAAAGGTACAGTGTCTAGTATTTAAAGGCCCAGTGTGTAGTATTTAAAGGTACAGTGTGTTGTATTTAAAGGTAGAGTGTGTAGTATTTAAAGGTACAGTGTCTAGTATTTAAAGGTACAGTGTGTAGTATTTAAAGGTGCAGTGTCTAGTATTTAAAGGTACAGTGTGTAGTATTTAAAGGTGCAGTGTCTAGTATTTAAAGGTACAGTGTGTAGTATTTAAAGGTACAGTGTCTAGTATTTAAAGGTACAGTGTGTAGTATTTAAAGGTGCAGTGTGTAGTATTTCAAGGTACAGTGCGTTGTATTTAAAGGTACAGTGTGTTGTATTCAAAGGTACAGTGTCTATTATTTAAAGGTACAGTGTGTAGTATTTAAAGGTACAGTGTGTTGTATTCAAAGGTACAGTGTCTATTATTTAAAGGTACAGTGTGTAGTATTTAAAGGTACAGTGTGTTGTATTCAAAGGTACAGTGTCTAGTATTTAAAGGTGCAGTGTGTAGTATTTAAAGGTACAGTGTCTATTATTTAAAGGTACAGTGTCTAGTATTTAAAGGTGCAGTGTGTAGTATTTAAAGGTACAGTGTCTATTATTTAAAGGTACAGTGTCTAGTATTTAAAGGTGCAGTGTGTAGTATTTAAAGGTACAGTGTCTAGTAAGTAAAGGTACAGTGTGTAGTATTTAAAGGTACAGTGTGTAGTATTTAAAGGTACAGTGTGTAGTATTTAAATGTACAGTGTGTAGTATTCAAAGGTACAGTGTGTAGTATTTAAAGGTACATTGTATTCAGTGTGTAGTATTTAAAGGTGCAGTGTGTAGTATTTAAAGGTACATTGTATTCAGTGTGTAGTATTTAAAGGTACAGTGTGTAGTATTTAAAGGTACATTGTATTCAGTGTGTAGTATTTAAAGGTACAGTGTGTATTATTTAAGGTGAGGTTTTTGAGAAGGACAGTCAATGAAAAACGATTTTTTTTTGCTTTTGATTATTTATTGTTTCCAAAGATATAGAGAACATTCCTGGTATTTAAAGCTGAAGTATATGCAGTATTGTACCTTCACAGTTTGGTGTTGCTGCTTTCACCTGATTGAAATAACTGGATTGTTTCCCCCAGGTCAACATGGACGAGGAAGGAGGTGACGAGGAGATGGAGTGGCTGATGGAGGAGCTAGAGGCCCCTCCCTCATCGTCCTCCTCGTCCTCTCACAGGGGCAAGAGCAACCACGGCAACGGCCACATCAAGACCAAGACGGTGAACACGGACGGACTGCGCTCGTTCTCTCTGGACGAGCAGGACGACGACGACAGCGAGGACGAGGTGCTGAGCGTCCCCGGGGTTCGAGTGCTGAAATCCTCCGGGCTCTCAAGGCCCTCCACCGTCCATCGCAGCGCCTTCCTTCAGGTATCAGATATTCAAGAACAGATACAAACCTAGGCAGGGAGGAAAAACTCAGACAGAAACGGAAAGGGAGTGCAAAATATCTAACAATAAGAATAACTGGTAAATGTCCTTAAATGCATCACGGCCACAGAAATCTCTGAACAGTTTCGTCCGACGTGGATGCTAACGTGAACCGGGTTGTATTTTGGCTGCAAAACTTTCCAGTTGCTTCCTCCTATTTGGGGTCAGGTTTTCCACCACATGTGCATTTTATTTGCACAGGTTCTTCTGGAGCGCTCGCCATATTTGAGTTGGAGTTTTTCCACCTCTGCATCTGTTACCTCTTTTCGACCAATGTGAACCGGGTTGTATTTCCGGGCTGGTGCTCACGCTGGTTCGGAGCAGGTTGAACTCGCGAACCAACACGGCACCCGTTTGTTTTTCCACCCGCTCGAGCCCGTGGAAGAGGCACGCCATCACGTCACATTTATGTGACCGCTTTCCCCAGCAGCACCAGCGTGAACTTTCCCTCACAACAACAACGATGGTGGACAACGGCAGCCTGTCTCCTGAGTGACCCCCGCTTTGCCTTGGAATCCATTAGTCTTTTTAATTTTTTCTCTGCCAGACAATGGCGGAAACACGTCTGGTTTGTGTTTTTGATCACGGCAACCCCGCCCCTCGCCCTTGACGTAAGCGGTTTGAGGTTCTAGACCAGCAAAGAGTTGGAGCTGTTCTGGAACCGGTTTTCCCGGCCAGGGGCCGGTTCACTCGCAGTCGAAACAGGAAAAAACGGTTCTCCGAACCGGCCATGAAACTGTCTCAAAGACAAACAAGTTTCCACCATTTTCCTGCTGCGAAAAAATAACAAAGACGAGTAGCACAGAAGTTTTGGTAAAGTTGGATTAGTTCTCTTCGGGACCTCATGATTAAGAAAAGCCAGGAGCAACCCAAGCAAGCATGCTACGTTGTCCGCCATCGTTGTTATTGCGAGGGAACGTTCACGCTAGCGCTGCTCGGATAAGCGTTCACGTAGAAGTGATGTCATGAAGTGGCTTTTCCACAGACTTTAGCCACTGGAAATACAAACTGGTGCCGAGTTGGTTCGCAAGGTGGAACCGGCTCCGAACCAGTGCAAGCACCAGCCTTGAACTGGGACCAAGGTCGCGTTGGTTGAAAGGGATCTAACACAACCTCAGTATTTGCAAACCTGTGAGAGATAACAGGGGTGTAGTGGCTGTGACTGAGAGCAGAGCAGAGTGACACACGCTATTAAATCCTGCTGTTCATATCTGCCCACAAAAGTTAACATCTGTCTTTTCTTCCCAGGAGGAGAGCGATGAAGACCTGGTCGGCCTCCTGGAAGAGTCCGACAGAAAGCGGAAGAGCAGCAAACCCCGCCCCTCAGGCCTCAACCAGGCTAACAACACGGCAGCCAACAGGAAACGGGACGAGGACGACAGTGACGAGGACCTCCTCAGGGTGTGATGTCACTTCCCCTCCCCTCCCCTTCTTCCTCATCCATCCAGTCTGAACTCTTCTCTCTCAGTGAATGTCTCCATGAAAGCAGCAGCAGCAGCGACGAGAAGCCGACAACACTCTGAAAGCAGAAACCTTTTTCCTCTCTTCTGGGATTATTTTTGGTTGGACTGCACCTTTTACTCGACCTTCTCAGACTCTATCCAGTCCACTGTCTACAGACTGTCGATGTTAGCACATGGGTTCTTATTTATTGATAGCTGATTATTTAAATTCTTTCTATTTTTGCATTTTTCTGTTTAAAGATTTAAACTTTCGCTTCCCAGGAGCCGCTTTGCTCTGGTCTGGTTTCTGGGACGCGGTCCTGACAGGCCTGCGGGGGGCGCCACGCAGTGAGGCGTGTGATTAATTTAAACCTTTGTTTTCTTCTGGAAGCTGTGCCATTGCTTTAGCACTTTATTGTAGCATCATTAGCTGAGCTCACACTGTCCTCATGCCTCACTGCAGAGAGAATAAGAAGGAAAGCTTCTGTTGTTGTTTATTTGTTTGTTGAATCGCCCTCCAGCCTGTCAGGACGGCGTTTTCTAACTTCTCCAAGTCAAAGCGGCTCCGTCAGGAAGCAGTTTGTCAACGTTTGGAGTGAAACGATCGGCTATTTAAGAGAGTAACGGGGTGCTGGTTCGGTCCGAGGCGGTGAAGGTGTCGCTCGTGTTTGTTTCTAAAGGGAATGAAGACAGCCATTTGTCTTTTCTTGCTGTTTACAGTCGCTTCAAGAGCAGATCCTCCTCTTTACCCCCCCCCCCCCCACCCCCCCTGGAGGAGAGAGCGGGATGCCTTCCTGACGATGAATTTATACCTTCATCAGGTGATTTGTGTCTTGTTTTGATCAGAGACGTTGTACATAGGCGATAATGTTCTATATATTGTTTATGTCTGTTGTCTCCAGCGGTGACTCGCTCACCTGTGTTTGTTTTTATGATTATTTATGTCCGAGCTGATCGTGCGTACGAATCTCTGTTCTGTGTGAAAAGAGAGGTGGCCTTAGGTGTGAATGGAAGACGAGGACAGAGGTTGAAAGTTGTTAGTGTAGGTTGTTTCCCCGTCAAAGCCATATCTCTCCTGCTCCCTGATGAAGGGGCTTTCTCTCTCCTGCTTACACGCTCTCATAAACATTATCAATCTGTTCTTTTGATGCATCCACTCTCAGTAACGCCCTGTTTTTTTTTTGCCAAATTCAAGTTTCACAAACTCTCTGCGTGATCAGGATGTTTTTCTCTCCAGGTGAATGAAAGGTGTTCAAGATATTTGATCATGTTTACACTCTTCTCTTTAAAGAAATCAAACTGAATCCAGTGTTTCCACGAGTATTTGAGTCCCGGCCAAAGACGACAGTGTAACCACTGTTTTTGTATTTCAGCGCAGGTATTCACCAACTCAGAAGTAGTTTTGCCAACATGTCGCTCTCCCTCTTTGGAGAGTCAAAATAAATCAATCTTTGTGGCTTTAACTTGACTTAATGCTCGGGTTTATGTGTTCAATGCGTGCAAAGATGTCTTTCTTTCTTTGAATCTTTATCCATCTCAACCGCACGGCATCAGAGAGCAGTATAAAGTTTCCATCCTGTCTCTAAAGCCTGGTTTATACGTCTGCCTCAACCCTACGACACAGCCGTGAGCACTTTGATGTGTCCGTGTCGTGCAGCAGTACTCCGCCGAACCACTAGAGGGCAGTGTGGTCTCTCTGATAGTCGCTACGATCTCTGTTTACTTTTCCACAGCGATTCAGAGCGTGTTCAGTTAATCTTCAGCTGATACATGTTGCTGCTTATCATACAGACATGATTACATGACGAATAGAGAGGAGGAGATGAAATACACGGGGATCCAGGAAGTGCTGTAGATGCAGGAAATACAAGCTGCCAAGCGGACCAATCACAGGGCTTGCAGTCCACGTTGATTCCAAGTGTAGTTACATTTGGGAGGAGGTGCACATACGTAACACGGGACTTCCACCAGATCCGTCTCCGGTCCGCTGCGGTCCGGCTCCATGCTCTCTCGTCCGTCAACACCCACCGGTTGCGTTTTTGGAACGCAGCACGGAGCAGGACCGCCAGACAGCTGGAGTCATGTGACCGAGGTTTTCCCACGCTAATCACTGAATCAAGGATCCTCCTCCTCCTCCTCTCCTCATCCATGTTGTCTTTCTGGTCCTCTGAAAACCTCTGACCTGTTGACTCCAGGCCTGGTCTCCACTCATCATGACTTTGGTTTGTTGTTGTAGTTAAGTGAAATACGATCTGGTGATAACACAGAGTGTTTTATTCTGAAAATTAACCGGATGTTTTCATTTTGTTTTGGTGAAACCTGACTTCCTGTCCCGCTCCATCTGCTCTGTTGAGATTGATGCGTCGTGCTCCGGCATCCGGCAAATAATAGAAGTCTTGCGTATCAGATCCGTTGCCTTCCGATCTGCCAGATCAGAGACGCAGCCAGAATGTGACAGAGTGGATCCAGTGGAAGTTAACACATTGACTCGAATAGAAACCTATCAGATCCGGTGCTGTGACGGATCGGAGACGTACCGGACACGGATCTGGTGGAATTTGGCCTTAAGCTTCTGCGTAGGTACGGGAGCTAAGCGGACGATTCAACGCAGAAGTATAAACCAGGCTTTAGGCGTCATCATTTTCTCCAATGACTGACGTAGATATTCAGCATTCATCTGCAGCGAACCCAAACACAGGCGCTAGTATTCAGTATAAAAAAGCATCCAATCTTACCACTGATGATCTTAGTTTACTCTGGAGGCCATGAAGAGGCTGAAATCAAAAAACTCCTCACAGTGCCTTTAAAAAGACGATATAGAAATCATATGTTAAAACGGCGTCAGTATTGATTTCAGCGCCAACTTAAAACTCCTCTCAGCACATTCTGACATTCTGCAGACATCATTAATCAAACTATTGATCAAACAAGAGCCTGGGTATCTATTTCACTTTACAGTAGAAGTTAAGTGAGACTCTTTGAAGGTGTTCTCACCTCCCCAAACACTTTAAGTGAATGTACTCTCACAGGAGAGAAACTTTCTTCTTCTTTTTTATCGTTTTTGATTTGCAGTCGAAAATATTTATGAGTGAATGTGCGTTCGTTTGATTCGGCGCGAAAGGGAACAGACGACGGAATCACTTCTCAGAGTTTAGGTGTTAAATATAAACGATGATGTCATGGGTAAGATATCCTCTCAATCAATCAATCAAAAATGTTAAAGATTCAGGAAGTTTCTAAAGCTTTGTACGTAAAAAATGTAAAGAAGCTTTTGTAGAATGTTGATAAAAAAAACATGATCTGGTGTTTACACTGGAGACGTCAGGGTTTAAAATCTGAGTTATTCTGTTATACTTTGAAAGAAAGGCAGCATCACTTCCCAACTTACTCTCCGTGTGATCACTTCAAACATCACTGACTTGAGTTGAACTCTTCGGAGGACAATTTCTTGCAATTTTTCGCTAAATTTCTCGACTTCACGAATGTCAAAAAGCAGAAAAATGTCCTCTTTCTCATGAATCTCTCTGCTCATGTGACTTTAAAAGGTTCCCCGCGGAATGACCGCTTCATTAAGCTACTAATCTCAAATATCGACTGTACGAAATGATGGACGACGTGCTTCGGCATCCTCCCTGTGAACAAAAGTGAAGCCAAAACATCTTGAGCAGACACCATGCACTGGTTACATCGATTTGAGATCAATTAATGGAGCCGGGATGTTGACTTCCTGCCCTTTACGCTAACGAAAACACACGTTATTTGCCGATAAACGTTAAAGCCCCCTCCGGTCGGTACGATCAAAACAACACGAATCAGAAAAATGGACACAAGCACGATAATAACTCGCTATCATGACGGAAAGGATGTTTGAGAACGACGTGTTTTGATTTTGAAGATTAAACCATGTCCCATCTGTCAACATGGAGGAGGCGGGGTTTATGAGCTGTACTGCAGCAAGCCAGTAGAGGGAGCTCTGAATGTTTCGGCTTCACTTTTAGGCACCTGTTATGTAATGTCATCCATCCTTTAACCGTCTATAATCTCAAACTATGACTTGTTTAAGACAAATGTACCGTGGGGAGGTTAAAGACGGAGGTGATGGCGTTAAAACACACGACAGGTTAATTAAATTAGCTATCATTGTTTGTTTTTTTTGCTCTCACAGCTCTTTAATTGTAATCCCAGATGTTAATTGAGGGTGTTTGATTGGGTATAAAAGCATCAACCTGTGTTTTGAAGATGTAGCAGCTCCACTCATCACAGAGAGACCGTTTCGTACACGAAGCCCTTTTCCCATCTTTGCATTTCATCGCCGAAGTCTTCGTGACTTATCTGCATGGTACGGTCCTGACCTCTTCCTTTTCTATCTCATTATGGACGAACGCTCTTGTGCTTTTTTTTCTTTGTCCACACTCGAGCAGAGATTGTGACACTCGGTGATACTAAACCCGGAGTCTGAGATCGGGACGGGCGGACAAACAAACTCGGGAAGCACAAGAGATTTTCTGTGATGACTCGGCGGTACGGTGGGAGAGCGTTCTTTTGTTTTGAGTTGGTGTAAGTTTCGTTGTCCGGTTTTGTTTTTCAGCTCTTTGCCTGTTTTCCTATTTAAGAAAGACATTGATGTAAAAAATATTGCATTATTTGAATAAATAAGATCTGCTGTTTATCTCTGCTGTTGTTCTCTGACTCATCAGACAGGAAATGGAAGAACTGAAGACCTGAGACTTAATCTGATTTATCTTAAGTGACTTGAACCCCACCAGATCCAGCTTCTTGATTTCTCATCTGTCAAAACCCACCCAATCACATCAAATGTTCTCCTCAGACTCTTTCCAAACAGAGCAGGTCTACCCCGTACTCTATGTTCTATTATTAACAAAGACCCAACATCAAGACCGGATAAGATCCAGTCCCATCTTACCGACAGGACTCAGTCTGATCTCATCTTAATCCACCATGAGCAGAGCACTTTGCAGCATTTAGCAAGTTACAGTGGCAAGGACAAACTTCCTTTAACAGGCAGAAACCTCCAGCAGGACCAGACTCATGTTAGACACACATCTGCTGAGACCGAGTTGGAGAGAGGGATAGAGGGAGATGAACAGAGAGAGAGAGATGATAGTGGAGAGACGGATAGTAGTAGTTGTAGCAGCTGGAGTCTGGCACGTCTACAGCAGCAGGAACCTACGAGACAAGGGAGCTCAGGGACTCCAGAAAGGTCTAAGAAAAGAGAAAATTGAGGGAGACCAGAAGAAAGAAAAGGAGTAGAATAAATGGTAAAAGAATGACAGAAGGAAAGGACGGGATAGGAAAAGGAGACATAAAGGATGAAGAAACATGAAAAGAACAAAGAGAAAAAGAAAGAAAGAAAGGAAAAAAAGAAAGAAGTATAGAAAGGAAAGAAGACATAAAGGATGAAGATATATGGAAAGAACAAGTGAGAAACAAAAGAGAGACAGCAGAAAGAAATGGATGGAAAAAGGAATAAAAGAAAGCAAGAAAGAATGAAAAAGAGGACAGCAGCGAAGAAGGAATGAAAGGAAAAAGGAAAGAAGGAAATTAAGAAAGAAAGGATGAATGACAGACCCAAAAAAGGAATCTACAGCAGAGATCCAGAGGAACCTACGAGACAAGGGAGCTCAGGGACTCCAGAAAGGTCTATGGTTAGTAACTTTAAAGGGACAGGAAGAGTTAAAGTAAGTGACAGGGAGAGAGAGAGGGAAAGACAGGATCCCAGTGTGTCAGTCTAAGCCTATAGCAGCATAACTAAGACCTGGTCCAAGCCTGATCCAGCTCTAACTATAAGCTTTATCAAAAAGGAAAGTTTGAAGCCTACTCTTAAAAGTAGAGAGGGTGTCTGCCTCCTGGACTCTGACTGGTAGATGATTCCAAAGGAGAGGTGCCTGAAAACTGAAGGCTCTACCTCCCATACTATGAGCCTTTTTGTGCTAAAAGCTTGTGTTTCAGTCAGTGACAGATTAAAAAGTCCTCAAACTTTCTTGAATTTAAAGTTTTTTCATCCTGCAGAGAAAAAGAAGACACACCTGACGTCCTCTGAGATCCTCGTGTCTCACTGACTCCCAGGATGCATTTAAATTTTAACAGATTGATGACATCACCGCCTGTGTGCACATGTGCCTGAGAAGCAGGGAGGACCATGTGTCCATGTTGATGTATTTATTTCAACACGTTCAGTGTGACGTCTGGAGCAGTGTCAGTAAACGTGTGTTAATGCTCCACTGCTCCACACGTAGGACTGGAACGTCTTTGTGAGGACCTTTGCTCCTGCGTGACCTCTTAAAAACCAAAGGCAGCAGCATGTGGAGGTCACTCTGGGCTCAGCAGGAAGGCTGTAGACTCTGCGGTTAACTCCAGCTGTGAAGTTTGTTTCTAGAGAGGAGAGAAAAACCTCCAACCATGACGACTTTTGATGACATCCTGGAGGAAACTGGGAGTTTCGGCCGCAGTCAGAAGCGTATCTTCGCCCTCTTCTGCCTGGTGTCCATGCCCTGGGCCGGGGTGTACGTGGGCATCGTCTTCCAGGGGTACACCCCCGATCACTGGTGTAAGGACTCTGCTGTGGCGGAGAGGAGGCAGGATTGTGGATGGAGTCTGGCACACACTCGCAGGCTGACGGTGCCTCTGGTGAACAGCTCAGGAGCTCTGCAGCAGAGCAGCTGTGAGCAGTACGATGTGGACTGGAACAACACGGCGCTCACCTGTGACACGCTGGAGCTGGACCTCAGCAAAACCCCCACCACTGGCTGCAAGAACGGCTGGGAGTACGACTACGCAGGACGACAGTCATTTGTTACTGAGGTAAGCAATTCTAAGAGAAAGGGAACTTGTGAGGTCAGCAGAAAAATGCAACATGATGCAGCTTTTATCAAAACAACAACAGAGGGTTTTATGATCACATTCAAATCTTACACTATACTGAAATCCTTTATCTGTTGGTGCATCAAAGGCATGGTAAATGGACGCTTTTTCTAGTCTTTCTGACCACTCAAAGCGCTTTTACATTACCCGTCACATTCACCCATTCATACCCTTTCACTCACTGATGGTAGAGGCTGCTACAGTAAGGGACTATCAGTGTTAGCTAATCTTATTCATACACATTCACACACCTCTGAACAACAGAGGGAGCAATTCGGGGTTCAGTGTCTTACTCAAGGACTCTTCAGCATGTGATTGCTGGAGCTGGGATCAAACTGCCAACCTACCTGCCCCATGCAAAAAAACAAGAAACCTGTTTTGTATTAATGTGTGCATATAAGCTCTACCTCCCAGTTTCTATCTGCTGTTTTTCTTCTTTTTTTTTTTTGCATCTTTTTCTTTCCTGAAGACAAATAAATCTCCAAAAACTTTCTCTCACAGCTCAATTAAAAACATTTAATCTGAGAGCAGCTGATAGCTAGATTAAAGTTTCATTTGTCTGCATCAAATGGTCTTAAAAAACACGACTATTACACTCCAGCTAATCTGTAAAATGTTCACTTACTGAGTGAGAAAGCAAAGAAAATATTTGTCTTATTTATTGCAGCAAATTCAAACTCTTACACTGTTTTTATTGCACATTTTTACATTGCAATAAATAAGAAATTAGATTTTATTTTGCAGCTTTTATAATATAGTTTATACTTAAACTTCAGGTCTCCAGAAGTAGTGCAGAAATGGTGTTTAATCTTCACTTTCTGCCACTCTATGTTGCAGTTTGGCCTCAACTAAATTTATAATTACTTGTTTGTCTCATCAAAATGAAATCTAATCTGTCACAGCCTGATGGACGCACCATCCCATAATATCTGATTTTAGGTGAAGGTTTTATGAGCATACCGCATCATGTGAGGACATTGAGATATGCTGTATGGATGACACCATCGTTCATTAATACGTATAAAATATGTAATATATATAATATATAATGAATATATATGTAATGTATGTGTATGAATTGTATGTGCTTTGGCAACAACATATCTTGTTCATGCCAATAACGCAAATTGAATTTAATTGAAATTGATAACATGCAGGACCCTCCTGTTTGCATTTAGATACAAATGTGTGTATTGTTCCAAACTAGAGTTGTGATGTTCACAAACAAACTGACTCTAATGACCGGCTCTTTAACACAAACGATGCGAGCAGATTTGTAGTTGCAAGGCGTTCTTTTTTAATTTTTTATCCACAGGAGGCGTAATCCAGTTTAAATCTATTAATGAAACAGATGTTATCACAGTGTCAACATTAACCCTGCGTGCACTGGATGTTTCTCCTCTTCTACAATCCAGGCATTAATCAAACACCATACAAGGATCACATATGTACAGAGCATAGATTGAAAACTAAGTAAAAAAAAATGAGTCTCCCCAGGCTCGCTTCTTAAAAATGAGCCAGTCTTTCGAACCGCTCCACAAGATCCAGCTCCCTTCAAAGAGACATAAATCTCATCTCTATCCCGAACAGATCATCAGAGCCTTCTCAGTTAGTGTCCAAGGATTCCAAAACAACTGTCTGTATCAGACGTGAGATAGTCTGAGCGATCAAGAGTCTGAATAATGCTTCTTGGATGCTGTTTAAAGATCTTGCAGCTGTCTGCTGAAGGGTTTCCTGAAACGTAGAACTAACAACACATTTCTAAGATTTCCTGGGACAGAAAGGAAGTCCCAAAAACTACAGGAGCACTGATCTACAACTTTTTTCAGAACGGCTATGAGACAGATGTGTGAGGAAGTGGACGATGCTTGAAATCAAAGCAGATATAGAGATGAAATCACACATGTTTTTGAGTTTTAATATTCTTTAAGTGTCTCAATAGTGCAGAAAATAAGAAGACAGCTTTTATTTGTTACTCCTGATTATTCAGTAGTCTAAGCTCCATGTAAGGTAAACCCACAAGGTCATTCTAAAGGTCGTTTTAAGCTTCATAAAACATGGAGACGGTCACATTTTGATTATTTGTTTGTGTCTACAGTTTGACCTGGTGTGCTCAGACTCATGGTTGGTGGACATGTACCAGGCCACCCTCAACGTGGGCTTCCTGGTCGGCAGTATCGCCATCGGCTACCTGGCCGACAGGTGAGTCTGTGATTGGTTGGTTAATCTTGTTTTTTGTTGATGCTATCAGGGACGTTGAGTTTCATTCTAATGGTCATGTTACTGTCTCCAGGTTCGGCAGAAAGATGAGCTTCCTGATGTCCAGCCTGCTGAACGGGATCGCAGGAATCCTGGTCGCGGTGGCTCCAGATTACACTTCCCTGCTGGTTTTCAGAACCCTGTACGGGTTTGGAGTGAAAGGAGGCTGGGTGGCCGGATACGTGCTGAGTAAGAGCAGGGTTTCACCTCACAGCTGAGATTCACAGACGGTTTAAAGAAGTAGAAAGGTAATCTGAAATGTCTCTCAGTCACAGAGATCGTCGGGGTGGAGTACAGACGCACGGTGGGAGTCATCTATCAGATGTTCTTCAGTGTCGGTATCCTCTTCCTCCCTCTGCTCGCCTACTTCCTCACAGACTGGCGCTGGCTGCAGGTCGTCATCACCTTGCCCTACATATTCTTCCTCTCCTACTACTGGTGAGAAAAACGTCCGTCTGTTTAAAGGTCAGGTTCTGTTGTCTTTGCTTCATGAAAACTCTCTCCATGCAGGTTCATCCCAGAGTCTCCAAGGTGGCTCCTCTCTCAGAACAAAAATGCCCAAGCGGTGGCGATCACCGAGGCCATGGCCAAAGAGAACAAGAGGACCCTCTCCAAAAACATCGAGGTATTCCTATACACGTCTACTTTAACATCACTGGCATGACGGAGCACATCGTAGGAGGCAGAGAGGAAAATCTAACATGCTATCTAACATCTTTTGTCTCACCCTGAAGGGATTCTATTCCCCATAACGACCTGCTAACCATACATTATCCAGCTCATTACCAGGCTACCAACTTACAAATACAAACATGTTGATTCAAGATGATTTCATTGTCAACAAGCAGAAGCTAGATGTGCCGGAACTCTTCTCTGCAGATTGACTTGACATGACGTGTGATCAGTTTGTCTCTGGTGTTCTTTATGTTAGGGAAAGGTAATAACCGTTGTCAAGGGGTTTGGACCAATCAGAATCAAGCATCTTACACAGCTGGAAGAGAGCAACTTCCAAAGAGATTGTTTCAGTCACGTTACACCTCTTCACACTGGAAAGAGAAAGCGATTCAAAGCTTCAAATAGTAGCTTAACTTTTCAAAGTGTATCAGCGGCATCAGTCAACGTTTATGTTTGATCCTTCAGACTCTCACTGACGACAACGCCGACTCCAACACCGCCTCCTTCATGGACCTGATCAGAACTCCAAAAATGAGGAAACACACCCTCATCCTCAGCTACAACTGGTGAGTGTGTTTACTGCAAATGTGAGGAGTCAGCGTTTCAATGTGAGAGAGGGATTTCTTAACCCTCCTGTTCTCTGGAACAGAAATAATGTTCCTGGGTCAATTTGACCCGGGGCTTATTCAATTATCCAAAAGTGTCAGAACCCCAAAAAATCCCAATACACATTTTTTTTTTAAATCAAATTTTTAACTCATTTACTGAGCCTTTAAATCAAGATGCGTGCGTGCGTGCGTGCGTGCGTGCGTGCGTGCGTGCGTGCGTGCGAGCGAGCGAGCGTGCGTGCGAGCGAGCGAGCGTGCGTGCGTGCGAGCGTGCGTGCGTGCGTGCGTGCATGCTTGAGTGAGTGAGTGAGTGCGTGCGTGCGTGCGTGTGTACGTGCGTGCGTGCGTGCGTGCGTAAGTGCGTGATTGGGGTGAAATATGTCACACAGTTGCAAAGAAACAATTAGTATTTGACACTTCTGACTCCTTTCTGCCTCCAAATATGACAAATGAATATTTTTCATTGTATATGTTGATTACACATTAAGCTAGGCAGAAGAAGTTTCATACCGAAAAATTACATTTAACATTTTTTTTTTTCAATTTTTGAACTTAAAAAGGGTCAATTTGACCCGCAACATAACAGGAGGGTTAAAAAACTACTGGTAGCTTACTTTATTAATAATAATAATAATAATAATAATAATAATAATAATGATAATTCATAGAATTTATATAGCACTTTTCTTAGTACTCAAAGTCGCTTTACATAAGATGAAAACTAAAGAAAGAAAATAAAACACATAAATAAAAACAAACAAAACAGGGACAGAGGTGGGGCGGGGGGGAGAGGTCATGTGTGGTATGCTTTTTGGAACAGGTAGGTCTTGAGGTGGTTTTTGAAAGAGAGGAGAGAGTCAGAGTTGTGGATGTGTGGAGGGAGAGAGTTCCAGTGAGTGGGGGCGGCGATGGCAAAGGCTCTGTCCCCCAAGGTGCGGTGCTTGGTCTTGGTGATAGGGGACAGGAGGTTGGCATCTGAGGATCTGAGGCGGCGAGATGGGGAGTGGCGTTTGAGGAGGTCGGTCAGGTAACAGGGGGCGAGGTTATTGAGGGCTTTGTAGGTGATGAGCAGGATCTTAAAGTGGATTCGGTGCTGAATGGGGAGCCAGTGGAGGTGCTGAAGGTTGGGTGTGATGTGGGCTCTGGAGCGGGAGTGGGTGAGTAAACGGGCAGCTGAATTTTGGACATATTGAAGTTTTTTGAGGTCGGTGGAGAGGAGGCCGTAAAGAATGCTGTTGCAATAGTTCAGTCTGGAGGTTATGAAGGCGTGGATGAGGGTTTCTGCAGCAGAGGAGGAGAGAGAGGATCTAAGTGAGGGATTTTGCGGAGATGAAAAAAGGATACTTTGGTGATGTTTCTGATGTGAGGTTAGAAGAAGAGGGTGGGGTCAAGGATGATGCCGAGGTTACGGACTACTGGGGAGGGTGTGACTGTGTGGTTGTCGATGCGTAGTGAGAAGTTCTGGGTACTTTATTCTTGGTAAATCTTTGAACCTCCTTTAATCTTAAAAAAAGATGCTAATGGTTGACATTTAAAACATCATGTACTGGAGATGTCTTTAAACCTCTCTGCTGTCGTCTCCTCCAGGTTCACCAGCGCCATCGTCTACCAGGGTTTGATCATGAGGCTGGGTATCCTCGGAGGAAACGTCTACATAGACTTCCTCATCTCCGGTCTGGTGGAGTTCCCTGCAGCCTTCCTCATCCTCTTCACCATCGAACGTATCGGCCGACGTCTTCCCTTCGCATCAGCTAACATCGTAGCTGGAGCCTCCTGCTTCATCACCGCCTTCATCCCCGACAGTAAGACTAAGCGGACGTGTGGAGAGGAGACAGATAGTTGTACTCTGGTTGTTGGTGATTGTGTTTAAACTCTCGTCTCTGATCTTGCAGGTATGTTCTGGTTTAAGACGGTGGTGGCCTGCATCGGTCGGCTGGGGATCACCATGGCCTTTGAGATGGTGGTGTTCGTCAACACTGAGCTCTACCCGACGTTTGTCAGGTAAAATCATCAAACTGACTCTTCAGTATTCATTTTGGAGAGATTTAAGGGCCTGATTTAAACAATCTTTCATTGCCCTCTCTGTAGGAACCTTGGAGTGTCCGTTTGCTCCACTCTCTGTGACATCGGAGGCATTGTAGCTCCGTTCCTGCTCTACAGGCTGGCCGTCATCTGGCTGGAGCTGCCGCTTATCATCTTTGGTGGGTTTCAGATTAGGGATAAAACTGGACTGCCACCATCACCCGTGAAAGATCTATTGTGTTAGGAGTTAATATCATGTTATGTTGTGTCGTTCAGGGTCTCTGGCTTTCGTGGCCGGTGGTTTGGTGCTGCTGCTTCCTGAAACCAAAGGCATGCCGCTGCCCGACACGATCGACGACATCGAGTACCCAGACAAGTGAGTTTACAGTCTCAAATCATGAATCATAATGGTTTCTAGAAGACCTCTTGTGGCACCCTCCAAGATGGATTTAGTATAGTTTAGGAATAGTCGACCCACAAGACTTCAAAACCTTTATTTATTCTTGAAAAGACATTGAGGTTTCCCTCATTTCCAATGTCGTCAAGATCACATGCACGTCAGAAACAACAAAACAAACACACATGATCCTTCACAAAACAATAGATTCATTAAAACAGATCAATCTGAGACACAGAGGTCTGAGATCAAACTCTGCAAAAGAGGGATTAGATATCATCTTTAGAGTCCGTTGGAGAGTATTCCATGATTTACGGGCATCAATGGAGAAAGCTGACCTACAGAGTTCAGTATAAACTCAAGAGGCTTTCAGACTGAGCCAATCAGAAGAGTGAGTCATATAGGATCCTTAATTCCACTCCAACTAGTCTGCAACGTAGGAGGGAAGCTTTCCAGTAAGGCCCTTAAAAACATACAAATACCAGTGTTTGTGTCGCCTCCGCTCAAGAGAGGGTCAACCAACCTTCTCATAAAGGACGCAGTGATGAGGGTCAGATCTGTACCCAGCTATGATTTGCCCATGAGGATGTTAGCTGGTGTTCAGATCAAACTCAACCTGCCAAAGAAGCGCCTGCTAGTTGACTGATACAGATACTGATGCGATGAAGGGTAAAAGCATGAGGTGCACCATGTTTTGGTATATTTTGCTTGTGCTTCTGTTATTATTTCCAATATGCACTGCTCAAAAAAATAAAGGGAACACTTAAACAACCCATCCTAGATCTCGATTAATGACATATTCCAGTTGAAAATCTTTATTCATTACAAAGTGGAATGTGTTGAGAACCAAATAACATAAAAATGACCAGAAATGGTCTGTGTCCTCCACCTGCAGAACCATTCCTTTATAGGGGTTGTCTTGCTAATTGCCTCTCATTTCCACCTGTTGTCTGTCCCATTTGCACAACAGCAGGTGAAGTTGATTCACAATAATCAATCAATCAATCAATCAATCAATCAATCAATCTTTATTTGTATAGCGCCAAATCACAACAAACGTTATCTCAAGACGCTTTTACAAACATAGGAGGTCTAGACCACTCTATGTCAAATTATGAACAGAGACCCAACTTCAAGACAGGATCAGACTCAGTCTGACCCCACCTTAATCCATCATGAGCATTGCACATCGCAGTATTTAGCTAGTTACAGTGGTGAGGAAAAACTTCCTTTTAACAGGCAGAAACCTCGAGCAGAACCAGACTCATGTTAGACAGCCATCATGCCTCGACCGAGTTGGGTCTGGAAAGACAGATAGAGGGGAGTAAGAGAGAGAGATGATAGTGATGAGACGAGTCGTAGAAGCTGTTGCCGCTGGAGTCCAGCACGTCCGTATCAGCTGGAGTCCAGATCGTCCGCAGCAAGAGGACGTCTACGGCAGCTCAGAGGAATCTACGAGACAAGGGAGCTCAGGGACTCCAGAAAGGTCTATGGTTAGTAACTTTAATGGGACAGGCAGAGTTAAAGTAAGTGATGAGGGGGTTGGGGGGAAGGGGGTGAGCTAGGATCCCAGTGTGTCAGTGTGCCAGTTCCCCCGGCAGTCTAGGCCTATAGCAGCATGACAAAAGCTGGTCCAAGCCTGATCCAGCTCTAACTATAAGCTTTGTCAAAAAGGAAAGTTTGAAGCCTACTCTTAAAAGTGGAGAGGGTGTCTGCCTCCTGGACCCTGACTGGTAGATGATTCCAAAGGAGAGGGGCCTGATAACTGAAGGTTCTACCTCCCATACTACTTTTAGAGATTTTATTTCAACTGTCTTTTATTGGTTTTTTTGCATTAATTACAAATCTCACATGACATTCTTATGTGGCAATATCAGCACATCAGCTTACAAAATCTGGTCTAGAATGAAATGAAGTAAGGGGGGGAACGACTCACCCTTAACATAATACATAATACAAACAGTACAAACATCCCTTGTAAAAATAATACTAAAAAATAAATAAATAAATAAATAGAAAAGATTGGTTCCACCACCAATACTATATACACACACATATAAATACATACATATATACATAAAGAAACATAAAGCCATGATGATGATGATAATAATAATAGACTGAAATACACATGTAGATCACAGATAAATAAATACATTAAAATTAAAAGGAAAAACTAAAACTAAAAAAACAAAAAACAAAACAAAACAAAACAAAAAAACAAAACAAAACAAAAAAACACGAGAGAGAGAGGGGGAAGAGGGGGAGGGGGAAGAGGGGGGGGGGGGGGGGGGGGGGGCTTCACGAGGGCCTCAGTCTGCTACTTTTGCACCTGGTAAGTTGTTGAAATAGTCCAAAAAGGGCTTCCACGTTTCAGAGTACCTCCTAGCAGAACCCTGGCTACGGTACCGTAATTCTTCTAACTTTAAATGTGTCGCCACATCTCTGACCCACCGAGCGTGTGAAGGTGGAGCCCTGTCCTTCCACTTAAGGAGAATAAGTCGGCGGGCCAGAAGAGAGGCGAAGGCGAGAGAGCTTGATTGACAACCTGAAAGGGACATCCCTTCTGGAGCCACGCCAAATATAATAGTTACAGGGTTAGGTGTTAAGTTGCATGAGTACATGAGAGAGAGAGTCTCAAAAACGGAGGTCCAAAATGGGACAATAGATCGACAAGAAAAAAACATGTGAGAAAGGGTCGCAGGGGCATTATGACACCTCTGACAGGTGGGATCAGTACCAGGGAATAGCTTTGCAAGCCTACTTCTGCAGAGATGTAATCTGTGGAACACCTTAAACTGAAGCACACCGTGTCTCACACACAGGGAGGATTTATGTATTTTCTCAACAGCTAGCCGCCAGGTCTCATCAGACAATTTAATTTCCAATTCCTTCTCCCAGGCGTCCTTAAGATGGCTAAGGGAGGGGTTGCATATATCTTGGACCACATTGTATAACTTAGAGACACATCCCCTCCGATAGGGGTCGATGTTAAGACAATCTTCCAACCACCCCCTTAATGGGGCAGTCGGGAAGGAGGGGACGTCTACGGGTAAAGTCTCGCACTTGCAGGTACCTAAAGTAATGTGTTCTTGGGATGCCATAGTCTCTAACTAGATTATCAAAAGATATGAATACCCCTTTCTGAAAAAGATCGGCCACGCTCTTCAGATCATTACGAGACCAGCGTTGAAAAGCAGAATCCAACAGGGCAGGCTTAAAAACTGGATTGCGGAGTATAGGAATCAACGGAATCATCTGTTTCAGCCCAAAGTGTACTCTGAACTGCGACCAGATCCTAAGGGAGCTGCTAACCACCGGGTTGGCTGAGTGATATTTTTTACTGAGTGGCAGGGGAGCACACATCAGGGAGGCCAGATCCAGTGGTAAACAAGAATTCGCCTCCATGCTGGACCAAATTGGTCCCAACCCCTCCCTAAAGTGAGACAACCAAAACACAAGCTTGTGAGTATTTACAGCCCAGTAGTAATGCAAGAAATTTGGGAGAGAGAGACCCCCTTCTGACTTAGATTTTTCTAAAAACGTCTTACGAAGGCGTGGGATTTTTTTGTCCCATATAAATGTAGAGACATGCTTGTCTAATTCTTTGAAGAAGGACTTAGGCAAAAATATAGGGATCTGCTGAAAGTAATACAGTAATCTCGGCAAGACAACCATTTTTACAGTATTTACTCTCCCCGCCAGAGATATGGGGAGGGACGCCCAGCGCCTGAGGTCCTCTTTAACCTTTTCTAGTGTTGGTAGAAAGTTTTCCTTGAACAGGTCCTTAAATTGTCGTGTAACGCGCACCCCTAAGTATGTGAACGAGTCCGTAACCACTTTAAAGGGGAAATCTGTATAGGAGAGCTCAGATGCACAGGGATTGATGGGAAACAGTAAGCTTTTGTTGAGATTAATTTTGTATCCAGATGCCGAGCTGAATGAGCTAATTGTATCAAGTGCAGTTGGAATTGATCTGAGAGGGTCCGCACAGAACAATAATAGGTCGTCTGCATATAGGGCCAGTTTATGCATGTGGCCCCCCCTCATAATACCGGCGATGTCAGTCCTGCCTCTAAGGGCGGCAGCCAGAGGTTCTATTGCCAAGTTAAACAGGAGGGGCGACAGGGGGCAGCCCTGACGTGTACCCCTCTGGAGGGGGAAGTACTGTGAAATAACATTATTAGTACGAACTGCTGCTTGTGGTGCCGAGTACAAAATCCTTATCCAGGATACGAAGCCTGGACTAAAGCCAAATCTTTCAAGCGTTTTAAACAAGTATTCAAATTCAATGCGATCGAATGCTTTATGCGCATCAAGTGAGATAAGGACCTCTGCGGTGGGGCTAAAATCAGTATAGACTATGTTATAGAGACGCCTAAGATTACCAAAGGACTGCCTACCCTTCATAAACCCGGTCTGGTCAGGATGGATAATTTTATCTAAAACCGTCTCCAGACGTATCGCTAGGGCTTTAGAAAGTATTTTGTTGTCGCAGCAGACCAGGCTCACTGGCCTGTATGAATCGCACTTTGTCGGGTCCTTGTCCTTTTTGAGAAGGACTGAAATAACCGCTTGAGATAGGGTAGGGGGTAGTGTCCCCCGGCGGAAGGCCTCTGAGTATACCTCCTGAAGTACTGGGACTATTTTGCTAGAGAATTTTTTGTAGAATTCAATCGGCAGGCCGTCTGGCCCCGGGGCCTTCCCGCTTTGCATTGCCTTAATCGCACACTCTATTTCTCTGTTAGATATGTCCCCCTCCAGAGACGCAGCCTCTCCCGAGCCCAGTGTAGGGAGCTCCAGATTGTTGAGAAAGTTAGAAACAGAAGAACTATCGGCAACCTCCGAGGAGTACAGCGACTCATAGAAGTTCCTAAATTGATCGTTAATACACCCCTGGTCGGTCGTAGTTTCCCCAGTTGTTGTTGTGATTTCTGTTATAAGGCTGTCTGCTGCCGATCGTCTTAATTGGTGGGAGAGTAACTTACTGGCCCGTTCTCCATGTTCATAATGAGACTGCCTAGATTTGAGATACAGGTCCTCCACTTGGGCGGTTGCCAGAGAGTCGTATTCCATCTGCAGAGTGATGCGCTCTTTATATAGTTCAGCGGTTGGCTTGGATGAGTGTTTCTTGTCAACGTCGCCAATCAAGCCTACAAGCTCTGTCATGCGTTTTGTTCTTCGCCTGTTCATACCTATCGTATAAGATATAATTTGGCCGCGGAGATAAGCCTTCATAGCCTCCCACACAGTACCAACACTCGTCTCTGGTCGCTGGTTGGTTTCTAGGAAAATATCGATATGCATAGAAATATAGGTGGTAAAGTCCTCATCCGACAGTAAGCGCGGGTTAAGTCGCCAAGCTCTCTGCGGGGGCGTATGGTCAGGGAAACAAAGCTCCATTACTACAGGGCTGTGATCAGAGACAACTATACTCCCATATTCAATAGATTTGAGGGAAGAAATCAATTTTTTGTCTAGGAGAAAATAATCAATCCTTGAATATGATTGTTGGGCCGCAGAGAAAAATGAAAATTGCTTAAGGGTGGGGTTCTTAAAGCGCCAGGGGTCCAACATACCAAAATCTCCAGCAAAGGAGTTAATGACCCGGGCTGAGTTCGACAACGGCCTAACAGGTACCGCAGAACGATCCAGACTATGGTGGAGGACACAATTAAAATCTGCCCCGAGGATGAGATGGTGAGAATTCAGGTCTGGAAGCAAGGCAAACAGATTACTAAGGAAAACAGCGTCGTCCCAGTTAGGGGCATAAACACAAGCCAATACGACTGGTACATTATATAACAAGCCTTTGACAATGACGTATCGGCCATTTTTGTCTGCAATAACTGTCGAGTCCGCAAACTGCACATGTCTCCGTAACAGGATAGCTGCACCCCTATGCTTAGTCTGTAATTTAGAGTGAAAAATTTTTGAGAATCCGTCCCGCCTAAGTCTAGAGTGGTCCGTCAATCTGAGATGTGTTTCCTGCAGAAAAACAATGTCTGATTTCAACTTGCGTAAAGTGGAGAAAACCTTACTACGTTTCACAGGGTGGTTCAAACCCCTGACGTTCCAGCTTACGAAGGTGGTCGCATTACAACCCGCACTCTGCATCCCTGTCATCTGTGACATTGTAGGTTAGACATCCCGAGAGCCCTGCATGAAGGAAGGGAGGTGGGGGGAGAGGAAGGAAAAAGGGGGGGGGGAGGGACTGAAAACAAACCAAAAGTAAACCAACTAGTACAAGGGTTTGAGCAGCAAACACAGACAGAACTAACATACAAACTTGAAAAACACTGCGACATAACAGACATAGTGCATACGGAGTTAGAAAGAACGTCCAGAAAACCTTGCTGGTCTCTCCCCAAATGAGAGACTGCATCCCGCCCCCGATGACACTCACACCAAAACAGCTTACCTAGCGAGACCGAGACTCGCCAGAGCCTTCATACAACAGTATAATATATTAGTAATTTTATAAGAACATTAGCAAACCTCCAAAATGAAAAGCTATGACCCGCGTAATTTTAAATTAAACCCCCCAAAATAAAGATCTGTAGTATTAGTATGCTACTCTAATACAGCGGATATTAAAACACAGAACGTAAACATGCCGGCCTACCCCACGGGGTTATGGGGGGGCGGCTATCGTGCTAAATAGCAGTGGCTCATTAGCCAGCCAAACGGGCCGTAATGAAAGCTAACACCAACGGTATTAAACAGACTTGCGCAAATGTGCCGAGCAAACCGCCTCACAGTGAACAGTATTGAGGCATACCACATTAAAGTTCACATTCTTATACCAACTGTATATCGAACAACAAAACATGTTCACTCGGCCGGTACCGTTAGCTGCTAATTTGTGCTAGCAAAGCTATTAGCAAGTAGTATAGGGCCTGTTAGCTGGCCCACCGAATACCCGAAGCTGTTATGTAGCCACATCTATGTGCTTCGTGACAAAGTCTTTAGCCTCACCCGGGTCCCAAAAGCTGTGTCGTCTGCCGTCAGCGGTCGTGATTCTAAGGGTCGCGGGGTACCACAGTCCGAATTTAATTCCCTCCCAGCTCTTGAGCATGTTTTTCACATCCCTGAAAGCTGCCCTCCGCTTTACAGTAGCTTGCGTGTAGTCAGGGAAGATCCTGATCCTGTCCCCCTGCGGTGTCACCAGTTCATCAGACGTGGCTGCTTTGCGAAGGATTGCCTCTTTCTCACGAAAGTAGTGGCACCTCACCAGAAAGGTGCGGGGTGGTTGGTCATCTTGGGGCCGTTCACGAAGGGTACGATGTGATCTGTCAAGCAGGGGGGGTGACTCTAGTCCCAGCGTCTGCTGTAGCAATATAGCCATGAAGTCAGACGGATTCTTCCCCGTCTCCCGTTTCTCTTTTATCCCGGTGATTCGCAGATTACACCTCCTTGACCTCGCCTCCAGGTCCTCGTTCTTGTCTGATAGTGTTTTTATGTCACTCTTAAGCTGCCGCATGTCGCGTTCCAAGTTGGTAATAGCGTCAGAGTGGTCGTTAGCGGCTGTGTGTAGGCCACCAACCATGTCCTCCAGGGCCTTGGTACGGCAACTAACTTGGTCAATAGTTGCCTTTAATTCGTCTCTAAGCAGGCCAATTTCCCGGCGGAGTTCTTTAGAGTGTGTGTCAGCGTTGTCATCAATCTTCTTCCCCAGGTCATCCCTAAGGGAGTGGATCGCCTGAAGAATTTTAGTGTCGCTAGTACCCGTCATGCTAGCGGGGGGGAACTCCGCCTCATCATCATTAGCTGAGTTGCTAGCTTTAGCCTTCGAGTCCGCGGTGGGGGCACCTTTTCTTCTATGTAGAGATGTCATTTTACATTGGAGGATAGTTGAGCAAATAAAGAACGTCCTGAGCTGGAAAAATATCTGTTGGGGGAGTGTTAGGAGGTTGCTAACAATACAATATTCTCGGCTCTGGCAAGGAGCTCAAAAACGTGCGTCTTCACATGGCACCGCTCAAACCGGAAGTCCTACTTTTAGAGATTTTAGGTACAACTAGCAAGCCTGCATGTTGGGAGCGTAGAGTTCTAGAGGGGTGATAGGGCGCTATGAGATCTTTAAGATACGAGGGTGCCTGATTTTTATATAAGCAATAAGTGTTGCTTCCTAACTGGACAGGTTGATATCCCAGAAGTGTGATTGATTTGGAGTTACATTGTAATTTTTAAGTGTTCCCTTTATTTTTTTGAGCAGTGTATAACCATATAACGAAGACACTGTTGGGGTTTTTAGCACATAATAACTGGAGTATGAACAGCTGCTTAGTGGCAAAGCGTCTCTCTCTCCTCTCTGGACGTTTGCACTGAGGTTGGGGAAAGTGTCTTCCTGTGGTTACAGGAACGAGGGTTTGAGTAAAGATGATTCAACTTATCTTGATGTGAATTGGTGCCAAATGCTCAAGTGAAGACGTTGCATCTAAAACAAAGGACAGAAAGAGGATATAAGAGTTAAGAAACATTAAAAAATGATGCAGAAAAGTCATAAAGTGGTGCAGCAGAATTCACCAATATGCAAGAAACAACATCATTCAGCTAAAAGTGTATTTATTTAGTGATATTTACCAAACAGATGAAGCTTGGGATGCTAGTTTCTTTTAAAGGTGACATATCACGCTTTTTTCATCAACATATATTGGTCTAAGAGGTCCCCAAAACATGTC
This sequence comes from Notolabrus celidotus, assembly GCF_009762535.1. Classification (NCBI taxonomy): domain Eukaryota; kingdom Metazoa; phylum Chordata; class Actinopteri; order Labriformes; family Labridae; genus Notolabrus; species Notolabrus celidotus. Next base: position 3,296,104 of record NC_048284.1, read on the forward strand.
TTTAAAATGTATGCTCAAAAAAACACTTTGAAATCAGATTTTGGCATGCCTGAAAAACCCTCTTCTTCAGTCCTCCTCAGAACACTCTGTTTTCCCTCTGACCACGCCCCCTCAGGAAGTGGATGTGCCCTCGGCTCTCCAGCAAGTTGGTGTAATGTTTACATGTTGGCTGAATATACACGGCTGCTCAGAGATCACGTTACTTCAACCCTCTGAATCTGATCCAGAATCTGATCCTGACGGAGAGGCGCCTGTAGCAGGACCTTTCTGAAGGATTGGTCACAGATTTAGTGTTTCTTGTTGTTTTATTTATCAGTATGTCGACGTGTGTCTTGGTACACAGCTACGAGCATGTAGCTATGTGGCTATGCTAACTAGCGCTAGCACTTACCTATGATAAATAAAAATCCTCCACTAGATCTTCAAATCTGCAGGCCTGGGGAGTAAAACCGACCTCTGCCAGAAAGGCAGCAGGACCTCTCTGAAGGATTGGTCACAGATTTAGTGTTTCTTGTTGTTTTATTTGTCAGTATGTAGACGTGTGTCTTGGTACACAGCTACAGCTACAGCTACAGCTATGAACATGTAGCTATGTGGCTATGCTAACTAGCACTAGCACTAAATCATGATAAATAAAAATCATCCACTATATCTTCAAATCTGCAGACGTGGGGAGTAAAACCGACCTTTGTGTTTATTAATACAGCCTACAACTAGCATGCCTCCCTCCTAAGCTCCTTGTTAGCACACATGTGTGCAGGGAATGAAAAACGGAGGAGGTGGGGATTCAGTATTATTTTATACAGTCTATGGGCTGAACAAGCTCCGAGCTCTGACTCCGTGACAGACCGGATATTGTTGTTACGTAACAAAAACATGGAAGTCTGAAACGGCTCGTTTCACACACATTTACAGAAAGGTGGAGAAATCAGAACAGGGGCAGAATGGATTTTTTTCATTCTCGGGGGGTTTGTAGACAGGGACACATATTTCAGGTAGAGAACCATTAAAAAGTCAATTTTGCATGGTATGTCACCTTTAAATCTAAAACTTGCTTGCCCTGTTCTGTGCTCTGTTTATTCCCCTTCTGTTTTGCCCTTCAATCACACCTCTGATGTATTGTTTACATGTAGACACTAGATCTGAAGAGTAAAAACATGAACCAGTACAAACCCTGCTTTCAAACATATTTGAAATATTGATGTACGTACAGTTGGTGCCTATTATCAGGCGTTACGCTGATGATGCTGTCATATATTGATGTTTATCCTGTTGAAGCTGAGCAAAGTATTTGAAATGTTTGTTTCTGTGTTTCCAGATTTAAGGAAAAAGCCGACCTAAAGAACCAACAGCTGTCCAACCTGCTGCCACAGAACATCAGCATATCCACCAACACAGATCCAGAGACAGTTTAACGTCTGAGACCAGAGTATTTATTTATTGTTGACATTAATGCCTGTGGATGTTTGACGAGTTTAATCTTCTTTGTGTTTGATTGTGTGGACATTCATATGACAGTTATCTGTGGCTCTTATTGACCATGGTGTGTTAAGATGAAGCTGCTCTGTGATGAGTGATGTGTGTTCTCTCTTGAGATGTGTTTTGGTCTAAATAAGTCAACAGATGAAGAGTGATGGGAGGAGTCGTGTGTGTGTGTGTATATTGGAGGATTCATTGTATGATTACTTTATTAAATTATTAAAGATATTTCTTCTGTTCAACTTTGACTCTTTCTGTGTTTTTAAAAGCAATGTGAAACACATCTGCCCTTAATTTAAGTTAGGTTTAAGTTATTCCCTTCCAATAATGGTCGCCCACAACCTCCATTTCAGAGCCCTTCTCACCAGTGTTTACTGGTTGCAATAGTAGTCCGCGGCACTTCCTCTTACCTAGGTGACCATTGGGTCTGTTTTAAAGGCTCTGTATGCTTCATACTGTCTTTCCCTCAATGACATTTTATAAAGAAACTGTAAAAACTATTGAAAGAATCATGTCAGAGCATCAGCAGTAGCTCTAAACTTGTAAATTGTACCTCGAAAAATACAACATGTTAAGTTGTTTCCAGAATCCCTCCCCTTCTTGATTCTGATTGGTCGGTGATCAGGAAGTGACATTAATGAGAGCTGCGGTGTTCCAAATAAGATAAGATAAGATAAGATAAGATATTACTTTATTGATCCCCCGGGGGGGAAATTCAGTTGTTACAGCAACCCAGACATAAGTACAATCAAGAGAGAAGTTTCAATAAGTACAAAATAAGATAAAAAAATAAAACAATAAAACAAAATAACATAAAATAAAAATAAAAATAAGTAAAATAAAATAGATAAATAAAGCTAGAATACAATTTAGATATATACAATGTTACAAATGGAATTTAAATTAAATAGCAGTAATTACAGGCAGTATTAACAAAAAATTGTTTCAGTAGTGACAGGTTGACATGGTGTGATTATGGTTGGTAATGACAAATTAAGCAATAAATAGAAATAATATTTGTATGTAATATGACCATGGGTTGTAGTTAGAATAGTAATGTAATATAACATAATATAATATAGCAAGATAATTATATAATACAGAATATTATACATTATAATGCCAGCAGCAGTCAAGAGAGAGTTCAGGATGGGATGATGGAGTGTGACAGACAGAGCAGGGATGTTATGGATCTGTTCATGGGGGGGTGTCAGTGGTCAGCATGGTGCAGTCTGTGGCCTCCGTTACTGTTTAACAGTCTGATGGCGGTGGGCACAAAGGAGCGCCTGAAGCGTTCAGTCTTGCACCGTGGTGGGATGATGCGCTGACTGAACGAGCTCCCCATCAGCCACAGCTCATCATGGAGAGGGTGAGAGGATGTTGTCCAGGATGGCTCGCAGTTTGTCCATTAACCTCCTCTCAGCCACTGACTCCAGACTGTCCAGTTCTAGGCCAACCACAGAGCGGGCCTTCTTTACCAGCTTGTTGAGCTTGCTGGCCTCACCCGTCTTGATACCTCCACCCCAGCACGCCACAGCAAAGAAGAGAGCACTGGCCACCACAGACTGATAGAAGGTCTTTAGAAGCCTGCTGCAGACACTGAAGGACCTGAGTCTCCTCAGGAAGAACAGTCTGCTCTGTCCCTTCCTGTAGATGGCATCAGTGTTGGTGGACCAGTCCAGTTTATTGTTTATTTGGACCCCAAGGTACTTGTATGAGTCCACCCTCTCTACTTCCTCCCCCTGGATGAGGACTGGGGCTGGGGGCCTCCTGTTCCTCCGGTAGTTCACCACCAGCTCCTTAGTCTTGCTGATGTTGAGCTTCAGATGATTGCTGTCGCACCACGTGTGAAATGTTGGAATGTTTTCAACTGAGACTAAAATCAGCAGACGCTGAGGGCACTTTTGCACTGGGGACGCTGAGCGCTGAAAAAAGCTGAATAAAGTTGGGTTTGAATAGGAAATATGTGACGCCACATGGTAACGAAAAACGAAGCTGATCCAAAGTGTTTGAGCCTGAAACATTTAGATTGTAACTTTATTCAAAGTCCCAATTACTGAAGCCATTTTGAACACAGAATTTTCCCCCCGACCCCTTAACTAGTAAGTTTACTCAAAAACTGTACTTTAGGGGTGCCGGTGGCGTAGCGGTCTGGGCGCCCCCTGTAAAGAGGCTACAGTCCTCATCGCAGGGGTTGCTGGTTTTGCTTCCCAGCAGCGACCACTTCCTGCATGTCTTCCCCCGCTCTCCGCTCCCCACATTTCCTCTCTCTTCAGCTGTCATATCAAATAAAGGTAAAAACCCCCAAAAATATAACTTAAAAAAAAAAAAAAAAAAACCTGTACTTTAACATTTTTAATGATAGTTAATTTGTTTGTGTTTGTGTTAGAAATATTGAAGCTACAATTTATTAAGGTACATTTATTTGACAGTTGATGCAACTTTGAAAATATGACATACTAACAAAGAGCTAACAAACTAATGTCAGTGTATCGTTATGATTGTTATGAGGCACTACTGAATCATTTTGATACTGCCTGTAATTACTGCTATTTATCTATAATAATAATAATAATAATAATAAAGTTTATTTATAAAGCACTTATCAAAACAGACGTTACAAAGTGCTTAACATCATAAAAAACCACAATAAATAGAACAAAGCAAGGGGGGGGGGGGGGGGGGGGGTATATGGGCTGGCAAGACAATTTAAGAAGAAAAACCAAAAGAGAAACTACTAAAAGCAATTAAAACAATAAAACAATTAAAATCAGTAAAACAAATAAAATCAGTAAAACAAATAAAATCAGTAAAACAATAAAATGATGAGAGAATAAGAAATAGATTAAAAATAAATGTAGCATCTTGGATAAAACAATATTACAGGAAGGCCTTTCGATAACAATATATTCCATTTGTAACATTGTATATATCTAAATTGTATTTGATTTTTATTTATCTATTTTTATTTAATTTTATTTTACTTACTGAAACTTCTTGATTGTACTTATGTCTGGTTTGCTGTAACAACTGAATTTCCCACCGGGCAAGGCAAGGCAAGGCAGGGCAAGGCAGGGCAAGGCAGGGCAAGGCAAGGCAAGGCAAGGCAAGGCAAGGCAAGGCAAGGCAAGGCAAGGCAAGGCAAGGCAAGGCAAGGCAAGGCAAGGCAAGGCAAGGCAAGGCAAGGCAAGGCAAGGCAAGGCAAGGCAAGGCAAGGCAAGGCAAGGCAGCTTTATTTGTATAGCGCATTTCATACACGAGGGCAACTCAATGTGCTTTACATTAAAACATTAAAATCATTGGAGACATTCAGACAAGCATCAAAGAACACTATTAAAATGACAAATATGATAAAACAGAAAAGAAAAGAAAAATTAGAAATATATTAAAAATTACATTACATTTTTAATTTAAAGTGAGTTAAAATGAGCTAAGATAGGAAGGCAGTGGCAAATAAAAAAGTCTTAATCTTTGATTTAAAAGAGGTGAGAGTTGGAGCAGACCTGCAGCTTTCAGGGAGACTTATGTCTGGTTTGCTGTAACAACTGAATTTCCCACCGGGGGAACAATAAAGTAATATCTGATCTTAATTCAGCGTTTACATTTGCACCACCTCTACCTTTAAACTTATGTCTGATAACTGAGTCAAAAAGTAAAATTTGAGCGATAAAATATGATACACCCGGACTCTGGAGTGAGCTTTTCTGCATCATGAACACACTTTCTTCAGAGCTACTGGTGTGTGAGTTATTTCTCCACTTTTACTAAAGTGCAATAAAAAAACACAATAAAGACTGATAAAATGACCTGTCTTCAAATATAAAACTTTATTTTGTGTATGTTAAATAATATTTGCATTCCTTTAAAATATGAAGCTTTGTTTAGTTTTTGTTTTTTTATCAAACTGTCTATCAGAAGCAAACATTAATTTATACATATATATACAACAGTTAGATAGACTTTTACATACAATTAAACTAACTGACTTCTCCCCGACCACCTGAGATCACCACAGACCACTGACTCTTTTAAAAAGGGACTAAAAATATGGAGAGAATATTGTGTCTTTAATATGCAATCAAAAATAATGGATTTGAGAACAAAAAACAATTTTGCAAACAAAATTATGATTTGAAAAATATGAAATAATGCTATGAATAAAGGAAATATATTTGTGATTAAAAATGTATCTTTATAAATCCACTCTTTTTTTGTTACAAACAAAATTATTATTCTCACGAACCACAGATTCGTTTGCGTTTCCAGTTTTTGCATTTGCGTTTCCAGTTTTTGCATTTGCGTTTCTACATAACTGTCATGGGCGGGACCTCCCCTGAGAGATGCAAGAAGCCTCCTGATTGGTCAGTCTCACTCAGAGAGACGGTGTGACAACTTCCGCCCCAACAAGTTGTTGCCGCGAAGGGAGACATATCAACATGGAGAAACAGGTACGTTTTGCGTAACATACCTGTCTATTTTCTGTCTTATTGGTGCTATTAAAGAAGCTAGTAAAAAGAAACTAAAAGCATAAAAGGGGCCATATTTTCACTGATCTTCAACCCTTAGGGTTTGATCATGTTTTATTTATCACTAGTTTCTTTTTACTTAACTTAAAGGAGGAATGACCCCTCAACAATCCACACACACGCCTCCTGATTTGTTCTGATAGTATATCTAATGAAAAAGTTTGTTTATTTATTTATAAACAGGCCGATAACTATGAAATTAGGATAACTGTCACTAAAGCCGGGCGGTAATAAAGTCATTCACTTATGACGAGCACACAGCGTGTTAGGTGTTAATGTCTGATACCGCCGTCTAAAACGGTTAGGGGAAAAAAACACTGGAAGAACGAACGACAAGTGTAACCTTAATAGCACCAATAAGACAGAACATAGACAGGTATGTTACGCAAAACGTACCTGTTTCTCGATGTTGATATGTCTCCCTTCGCGGCAACAACTTGTTGGGGTGGAAGTTGTCACACCGTCTCTCTGAGTGAGACTGACCAATCAGGAGGCTTCTTGCATCTCTCAGGGGAGGTCCCGCCCATGACAGTTATGTAGAAACGCAAATGCAAAAACTGGAAACGCAAACGCAAAAACTGGAAACGCAAACGAATCTGTGGTTCGTGAGAATAATAATTTTGTTTGTAACAAAAAAAGAGTGGATTTATAAAGATATCAAATCCATTAGTTTTGATTGCATATTAAAGACACAATATTCTCTCCATATAAAAACGCTCTTATTTCAGAACTTTTCCCTAGTTTTAATTTTCCTGGTTTTATCCATAGTTTTTATCTGACCTTCCACAGTGCTTTTAACAAGTGTCTGCATTTTACTGTTTGTTTTTAACTCTGTTTTTGCTCTTACTGCCCTGTCATTATGCCCTGTAGCACTTTGAGATTTGCTCCAAATGTAAAGTGCGTGATAAATAAAATGCATTATTATTATTATTATTATCACTTCAGTTTTTTAGTAGGCCTATTTAGCAGCATTTAACAGAACTGACATGGTAGAAATTAAATACGATATTCATAAATATATTTGGGCAAGAAGGTGTATTTTGTTTCAGTGGATCAAGGAAAAACCACCAACAGTGACACAGTGGTACAGAGAAGTATACAAGGTTATACCAATGGAGAGCTTCTCTGCAAAGTTAAAAGGGAACAACAGATATTTTTTTGAAATTTGGCAACCAGTCTTAGTTTATCTACCCAATGGAATTACAGATTTGTTACAAAAAGGCGGAGTACCTCTCAATCTGAACCCTATTTTATAAATAAGAATTGCATTTTCACATTCCCTTTTGCTGTTTTGGCGGGTTGCCGTTAGCCCTCTTTGGGAAGGGCTGGTGGCACGATGCCTTGTATATGTTTACCTCTTTGCCAGTGTGTGTTTTGCTACTTGAGCGGCATGTGCTATAGGGTGTTGCTGTCTGGTTGTGAGTCTTGATCTGGGGGCTGTCGGGTTATTGTCTTCTTGTCTTGTTTTGTTTGTATCTTGTGGATTGTTTTGGTGTTCTGTCTTTTTCGTCTTTTATCTTCTTTGTTTGTACTGATGTGTGTTGTTGTTGTTGTTTTGTTGTTGTTTTTATGTCTTTCTAGTTTCTGTTTTTTTTTTGTTGTTGTTGTTGTTGTTGATGTCCACTTTGAAAATTAATAAAAATATATATACAATAAATATATTTAAATTGGTGTATAATCCTCTAAATAAAAAAATGTATTGTGTTTGTTAATTTAAATCAGCTTTTTTGAATTTACATTCTGGCGCAAAATCCCTTCCACGGAGGCCGCCATCTTTTTCTACAGGATCTCCAAACGGACAAACTACAAACAAACGCCAAAACTAAATTGACGTCTTTGGAGGTAAAAACGTGACAAATGGAGGATTATTTTCTACCACAGGAGCTTCTTGTGCTTCACCGTCAGGAGGGGTGAGTTTCAATCTAGAATCCGACCGCTAGATGGCGCTAAATATTCCCATTTTACTCTGAATCTGTCACGGTGAACAACAAGAGTTCATGATACACCCTGCAAGTCAATCATGCATGTAATTTCCAGAAGTTGTACAATAGTTGAGCTTTACTCAGGTGTATGATCTGCAGCATTACTGTTGGCTAACTTTGAGTTGTAGTTCATTTGCCTGTATGAACATCAAGTGAACTACAATTCCAAGCAATAAGGTTACAGATCATACCTGAATGACTGAAATTTAAAAGATATAAGATAACCTCTGTATATTTACACATCACCTGTGTGTAGCATTGTATTTCCTTTAAACTACAAGTATGCAAAGTCAGCTCTTGCATGCATGCACTCACTGGTTGCATCCTTCTCCTGCCTGTCTCTGTTAAACTCAGTCAAACAGTAACATGTGTTCCCCTTCACTGTTTCACTGAAGCTTTCTTGGACCAGTTCCAATCCGAGCACAAGAGAGTGAAGTCTCACCAAACTGTACAGACTTCATTTATCATCAAACTTCAATCTCTGCAGTGATGGCGACCTTCGACGACCTCCTGGAGGAGGCCGGGGCGTTTGGCTGGTGTCAGAAGCGCACCTTCGCCCTGTTCTGTCTGGTGACGTTACCTAGTACAGGTGTGTATGTCTGCGTTGTCTCTCAGCAGTGATCTCTGGGGTATGACTCTGTGGTGGTGGGGAAGCTGTTATCAGGGATCAGGGTATAAAGAAGTAAAACAAAGAAAAGAAAGAGTCCAAAAAAGACCAGAGAGGAATTATTATGCTGCCTCCTAAACTTTTCTTCTGCCATCCATCAGACTTTCTTTGTAAGGTGACCTTGAGTGCTTTCAGCGTTCTGTTAATTTCTGACCTCAGAATGTCACTTTGAAAGCTCTTATACTTTAACACCAATACACAGGATTTTAACAGTTCTGCCCAAGTTTGCACTGACGTCCTTTAGCACAGTGTTTTTCAACCTTTTTTGAGCCAAGGCACATTTCATACATTAACAAAATCCTGAGTCACACCACCAACCAAAAGTGTTACAAAATGACACATTTAGTCTCTGAATATATGAATCTATTTATCTGAGAGAGGGACTTTGGCTGCTTCTTTAACTGTGTCAGGGTGAAGCATCTTATTTACAGTAGTATTAATGTCTCTGCAACAATGTGTGGCTACTAAGTAGCTAGCTTTGAGAGCTCTCAGATACCGTTGTAGTTTTTCTCATAAAAGTTGCCTTTTCAACCACTGATATAACGCCCTTCATTCAGATTAGAATTTATCCAGGGCCCAGTTTGGAGTTTTCATTTTTCCTTTGTGAATATTTATCCATCGCTGTTGTACGCCTACGTCTTGTCACATACACCTCTTGCACACATCATTAGGCAAGGCAAAGGCAAAGGCAAAGGCAAGGGCAAAGGCAAGGGCAAAGGCAAGGGCAAAGGCAAGGCAAAGGCAAGGCAAAGGCAAGGCAAAGGCAAGGCAAAGGCAAGGCAGCTTTATTTGTATAGCGCATTTCATACACGAGGGCAACTCAATGTGCTTTACATTAAAACATTAAAAGCATTGGAGACATTCAGACAGGCATAAAAATTACATTGAAATTTTAATTTAAAGTGAGTTAAAATAATCTAAGATAGGAAGGCAGTGGCAAATAAAAAAGTCTTAGTCTTTGATTTAAAAGAGGTGAGAGTTGGAGCAGACCTGCAGCTTTCAGGGAGTGTGTTCCAGATATGTGGTGCATAATGACTAAACGCTGCTTCACCATGTTTCCTTCTGACTCTTGGGACTGAAAGCAGACCAGTACCTGATGACCTCAGAGGTCAAGGTGGTTCATAAAGTAGCAGCAGATCAGCCTAAACCATTCAGTGCTTTATAAACCATCAGCAGGATTTTAAAGTCTATTCCCTGACAGACAGGAAGCCAGTGTAGGGATCTAAGAACTGGAGTGATGTGGTCTACTTTGTTGGTCCTTGTTAGGACCCGAGCAGCAGCATTCTGTATGAGCTGCAGCCGTCTGATGGACTTTTTAGGGAGTCCTGTAAAGACCCCGTTACAGTAGTCTAGTCTGCTAAAGATAAATGCATGGACCAGTTTTTCTGCATCCTGCTGAGACATAAGTCCTTTAATCCTTGATATATTCTTAAGGTGATAATAGGCAGACTTGTGATGGTCTTAATGTGGCTGCTGAAATTAAGGTCTGAGTCTAAGACTACACCAAGGTTTCTGGCTTGGTTTGAACATTTCATCATTGCATTAATTCTATTGTCTTAAATTAACAAGGTCATTAGTGTGCTTTATTGCCACCCAGTGGGTGGGGAGCACAGGTCAGTACATGGACAAGTATTTAAATACTCAGCCAGTCACTACACTGCAGGCACAGACGCACATGGCAAATTATATGCAGTATATGAATAATATTTTTTTGGAATAATTAAGTGAAATTGATAATGTTCCACAGTGGTTGAAAATCACTGCTTTAGCATCCATTGAAACCCCTTCAGTGTTCGGCCTTGTCAAAGTAGAATACATTTAAAGTTAAAATGTGATGAAAACCCCCTGCAGAGGATGTAATCTTTAACTTCATTTTAATGCATTGCTGCTCAGTGTTTGCTCATGGTGGATCCATGTTGGTCAAAGAGTATCAAAGAGTACAAGAGGTCTGCACCTGCTCTTTTTGCAAAGTGTCATGAGATGACTTTATTATAAAGAAGTGATGTAAGAATAGAACTTCATTGATTTCAAAAACAGCCTTGCCAGATCAGGAACAAGCATAAAATATATATATATTAAGTGTTTTTTTTATGCCTTTATTATTCAAATGAAATGAAATACAAATGTTAAAAACACATTAGAAAAATGATCTTTGAAATGTTGGTGATGGTTGTATTAAGTATGTGACATTAGCTAAGTTCCGTAAACCAGATCGCATCAATTCAGTCCGGCCTGATGGGTCTATGCAGGCTACAAAGCCTTGGTCCTTCAGAGGCTGCAGCTCCTGGAGTGGGACACAGCTAATGAAAATAGAAACACCTGATCAATCACTTATTGTAGACATTTCGGACATTTTTGTCGGTGAATCACTCAATCAATCAATCTTTGTCTATATAGCACCAAATCCCAACAAACGTTCTCCTCAGACTCTTTCCAAACAGAGCCGGTCTAGACCGTACTCTATGTTCTATTATTAACAAAGACCCGACATCAAGACCAGGATCAGATCCAGTCCCATCTTACAGACAGGACTCAGTCTGATCTCATCTTAATCCACCATGAGCAGAGCACTTTGCAGCATTTAGCAAGTTACAGTGGCAAGGACAAACTTCCTTTAACAGGCAGAAACCTCCAGCAGGACCAGACTCATGTTAGACACACATCTGCTGAGATCTACAGTGTTGGAGAGAGGGATAGAGGGAGATGAAGAGAGAGAGAGATGATAGTGGGGAGACGGATAGTAGTAGTTGTAGCAGCTGGAGTCTGGCACGTCCACAGCAGCAGAGATCCAGAGGAACCTACGAGACAAGGGAGCTCAGGGACTCCAGAAAGGTCTATGGTTAGTAACTTTAATGGGACAGGAAGAGTTAAAGTAAGTGACAGGCAGACAGAGGAGAGAGAGGGAAAGACAGGATCCCAGTGTGTCAGTCTAAGCCTATAGCGGCATAACTAAGACCTGGTCCAAGCCTGATCCAGCTCTAACTATAAGCTTTATCAAAAAGGAAAGTTTGAAGCCTACTCTTAGAAGTAGAGAGGGTGTCTGCCTCCTGGACCCTGACTGGTAGATGATTCCAAAGGAGAGGTGCCTGATAACTGAAGGTTCTACCTCCCATTCTACTTTTAGAGACTTAAAGTACGATGAGCAGGCCTGCATGCTGGGAGTGTAGTGTTCTAGAGGGGTAATAGGGCACTATGAGCTCTTTAAGATATGTGTGGCAAGGACAAACTTCCTTTAACAGGCAGAAACCTCCAGCAGAACCAGACTCATGTCAGACACACATCTGCTGAGACCTACCGTGTTGGAGAGAGGGATAGAGGGAGATGATAGTGGGGAGACAGATAGTAGTAGTTGTAGCAGCGGGAGTCTGGCACGTCCACAGCAGCAGAGATCCAGAGGAACCTACGAGACAAGGGAGCTCAGGGACTCCAGAAAGGTCTATGGTTAGTAACTCTAATGGGACTTATGGTCTTTCAACTTTCTAAGAAGTTTCAGGATCATTGAAAGTTCAAAATAAGGATAAACTTCCTTTAACAGGCAGAAACCTCCAGTAGGACCAGACTCATGTTAGACACACATCTGCTGAGACCGTGTTGGAGAGAGGGATAGAGGAGATGAAGAGAGAGAGGTGATCGTGATATGGTGCCCTCTATTTTTATTTTTAAAGTCATATTTTGGGCATTTTTGCTTTGATGATAGGACAGCTGAAGAGAGACAGGAACTTTGGGGAGCAGACATGCAAAGACTCCCCCTTGGAACCCTCTATTGATCCTTCTACCAGAGTAGTAATAAAACCTGCTATTAAGGGATTAGTGAAAGAAGATAAGCTAAACTCTGGACAGACAGTAACTGCTCGGTCTATAGATACTAGGCTTTGGAACTTGAGGGTCAGCAGTTCAGGTCCTGGTACAGACTGAGGTTTGGAAATTGGGCAGGTGGCTCCAGTTCACTGAAGTGCCTTTAAGCAAGGCTGTGGACCTCCAACTGCAATGGGATGCCATCCATGCGCAGCCCCTCATTCCCACATCTCTTCATCAGTGCATGTTCATAGCACCCTGTTCAGCTCGTCTAACTTCTTCCTTATCCCTTCATATTTGGAGTAATTATGAAATAAATTCCTCCCTGCTGCAGATAAATCTTACAAGTCACATAAGGTCGTAGTGATCTGATCCAGAATTAATGGTGCGCTCCAGGAATCCATGATACATCCTGCATCCAGTCATGCATTAAATCAACAGGAGTGCTGCTTTTTTAGAAGAGAACTGAGCTGTAGCGGACTCGTTGTTATTCCTGTGAAGCTCTAAACTATTTATCTCTAGGTAACAAAGAGGAAAACAGTCCTGAGTGTTGTGTGTTGTTTCACAGCAGCTGTGTATATCGCCCTGCTGTAAAAACCCCTCGCACACTTCAAGCATACAGAATTTGTTTTGGCTTGTTCTCAGCAGGTCCATTCAGTGATTGCATAATTCTGGTGCCTTTCTCTGTTTAACTCCGTCAAACAGTAACGCACTCAGCTCCACGGCACATTTAACTCTTTTGAAGAGGCTTGTTTTGGACTTTAGCTTCACTAGGGAGGAGGGCTCAGTCTGACGAAGAAGAGTAAAGGCATTTCAGTTTGATGTGATTAGCAGAGCAGCACAGACTTGGATTTATTTGATACTTCAAAATTACTTGGATTACTTCAGCAATGGCGACCTTTGATGACCTCCTGGAGGACGCTGGGACTTTCGGTCGCAGTCAGAAGCGTATCTTCGCCATTCTCTGTATAGTGTCCTTACCGTTTTCAGGGGTGTACCTGGGCATCGTCTTTCAGGGGTTCACTCCAGATCACTGGTGTCGGGACTCTGCGGTGGTGCAGAGGAGGCAGGAGTGCGGCTGGAGTCTGGCACACAGTCGCAGGCTGACGGTGCCGCTGGTGAACAGCTCGGGAGCTCTGCAGCACAGCAGCTGTGAGCAGTATGAGGTGGACTGGAACAAGACAGCGCTCACCTGCAGCACACAGGAACTGAACCTGACCAACCTTCCTGTTACCTCGTGCAAGGTGAGCTCTCTGAGGACAATGTAGATGTTGAAGCTTTGATTGTCTGGTTTTGCAAAAGAAAGTGTTCTGCTGTTTTTGTGAATGTTTGATCCTGGAAAATATGATGAGTTTCTGATTTAGTGTCTTAAAGGCCCTGTGAGGAGTTTTCAACTGGCTGAGAAACAGACTGAAAATTAAAGCCGCAAGCGGCGATGAACAGGCCCTCGGACACCTGCAGCCGCCGCCTACGCGAGCCGCCGCCACACATAAATCGTCGCCTGATATTTGCCACCACATGATGCGAAAGCTAGATCTGAGAGTGTATAATGGCTTAGGTGGTGCAAATGTTCCAAGTTTTTAAGAAAACCCCGAACTTCAGAGTCTGCCACGCCCACAATTTTTGTCTGAACAGAATTCCTTTAACAATAATTTAATCGTCAATATGTCTGCTATAGAATGTGCCTTGTTTGGACTGAATCAGAGTAAAACTCTAGGAGGAGCTCTCAAAAGTATGCACCCTTATTTTGGCCCCATTTTTCACATTCAAAGCTGTATGTGCGTTTGATGCCCCGCCTCAACGCATGCCACGCCCACAATTTTTGTCTGATCAAAATGTGTTCTGATAATTTTTTCTCGTCAAGGTGTCTTCTATAGGTTGCCCATGGTTTGGACTGAATCAGAGAAAAGCTCTAGAAGTTAATAGCGTTAGTATGCACCCTTATTTTGACGCCATTTTTCATGTTCAAAGCTAGGTGGCGCTCTTCCTGTTGAGTTTGGGATATGGGTGCAAGAGGCTTTTTTGTGCGTCCTGATGCCATGAATATGCATATAATTTTTCAAGCAGGTAGCTCAAAATAACCCCTATGGGGAGGGGTTTTTGAAAACTGTAGGGGGCGCTAGTGAGCACATTTTTTCGACTTTTTTTGTGAAACCCATAAAATGTCGCAATTTTTCCCAGGACTGACGAGTGTGTTGGATGAGGTGAAATAACGTGCATTTTAAAGTCACAAAAATCCATTTTCCGACGTTTTTTTTTTTTTATGCCCCGCCCCAAAGTCTGCCACGCCCACAATTTTCATCTGAACAGAATGCCTTAACTTTGTATTAATCGTCAATTCAATGGGTTTACTATAGAATGTGCCTAGTTTGGACTGAATCAGAGAAAAGCTCTAGGAGAAATTAGCAAAAGTATGCACCCTTGCACGGACCCATTTTGGCCCATTTTTTCATGTTCAAAGCTAGGTGGCGCTCTTCCTGTTGAGTTTTGAATATGGGTGCCACTGACTTTTTTGTGCGTCCTGATGCCATGAATATGTGTAAGATTTTTCATGCATGTAGCTCAAAAAACTCTATGCGTAGGGTGTTATTTTTACCTCTACTTGCGCTACTGAAATTTTTTTTGCGAGACCTATAATAACTTGCAATTTCCACCAGACCCGATGAGTGTGCAAAAATATCAGCGCTTTCATTCACGTTCAGGGGTCCAAAACTGCAATCTCCTATAATAATAACCCTTAGGGTTACAATAGGGCCTTCACCACCATCGGTGCTCGGGCCCTCATGATACTGATGCCTCTTTATGACCTTCAATAGCAAAAAGTCCATCAGCAGCAACATTGACATCTTCTCTGTTGTCATTTTTGATGCCTAAACCCTGAGGGGGTAGGTGACAGACCAGGTGATGGACATCTCGCTTCAGAAACAGCCTTTATTTGACTGTTTTCATGGAAAATAATCACAATGCCTGATAAAGTTGACTGTTGAAGACAACAGGATGAGGCTTTTGTTGAAAACACTACTTTTGCATGTATAGGACAAGAGATAAGAGGTATCACTTTGTCCACCAGGGGGGCGCCAGAATCCATACAAAGCAAAAGTTCCTCACAGCAGCTTTAACTAAGCTTGCTTTTTACTAAATCTAACATTAGGCTAACCAATGCTTGTGTTAGTGTCTTGTTTTTTGTTCACTCAGTCCCAAATTCCTTCAAAGACTCAGGTTTTGTCACCATGATTGCATTCTGCTTCTCCAAGGTCGTGTTTCTCAACATAAATTGGATCAAAACTCAAAGCTGTGTTACTTTTTGTCATTTATTCTAACCTTGAGTGCACTCAAGTGTCTAAAAAGTTACATAATGAGGTTTTGTTGCCGTGCAGCTGGACAAACATCTGTGCTCCTGTGACCATTCTGAGGAGGGAAAACCTCTTTGGCAGTGGTGTGCACAGATTCTGAGGCCAGAGACATACATTAATCAGGGAGCATTTCAGCTCAACGTTGTGGTTCATTTTTCTTCCATGAGTCATTCCAGTGAAACCGAGAGAACGGCTGGGATCTCTCTCAAGTGTGATTTGAGGAAATGTTAGAGTAAGTGTCTCTTCAGTAACTGGTTCACTGAAGAGCTTTGTTTCTCTCTCGTAGGGTGGCTGGGATTATGAGTATGAAGGCAGGAGGTCCTTCGTCACAGAGGTAAGAGGATACATTAAATACATGTCTGTTTCAAAATGAGGTTCATACATTAAAGGTGCATTCTGTAGAAGCTATCAGCATCTAGTAGAATAAATTTGGTGTAAATATGATATAATATTCTATATAAAAATAATCACCTATATAAAACTATAGTCTTATAATAAACAGAATAGGTATGTGTATTGAAATATGACACAAGTCTCCTGAAGCAAACCGCCATCATTCTTCTACAGCTACTCAGAACGGACAAAACAGACATTTCCTTATTCTGTGCCGAGCTGCCGGTCCAAAAATTCACCTTGAGGACAGATGGAGAAGAACATATACCGTACACTACGTGGTGTACATATTAGAGTGAGGTGTCAGACCTCTGGTGAAAAAGCATCATGTCTCCAGGAAACCTCCGTCTTCAATCAATCAATCTTTATTTATATAGCGCCAAATCACATCAAACGTTATCTGATCAGGTCTAGACCGTACTCTATGTTCTATTATTAACAAAGACCCAACATCAAGGCTTCAGACAGCAGGAATGCAGAGTCAGGCTTAAGAGGCAAATATGTGTCCAGAGAATGCAAACCAAAAATGCATTGATAAATCAATCAAATCAACCAAGTATTAAAGTACAAAACTACAACCAGATGTCTTTTAAAATTCTTCTCTTCAAATACCAGGATTTTCTCACCTCAAATCAATCAATCTTTATTTGTATAGCGCCAAATCACAAAACAGAGCAGGTCTAGACTTTATTCCAGTCCCATTTTACAGACAGGACTCAGTCTGATCTCATCTTAAGCCACCATGAGCAGAGCACTTTGCAGCATTTAGCAAGTTACAGTGGCAAGGACAAACTTCCTTTAACAGGTAGAAACCTCCAGCAGGACCAGACTCATGTTAGACACACATCTGCTGAGACCGTGTTGGAGAGAGGGATAGAGGGAGATGAAGAGAGAGAGAGATGATAGTGGTGAGACAGATAGTAGTAGTTGTAGCAGCTGGAGTCTGGCACGTCCACAGCAGCAGAGATCCAGAGGAACCTACGAGACAAGGGAGCTCAGGGACTCCAGAAAGGTCTATGGTTAGTAACTTTAATGGGACTTATGGTCTGTCAACTTTCTAAGAAGTTTCAGGATCATTGAAAGTTCAATATAAGGACAAACTTCCTTTAACAGGCAGAAACCTCCAGCAGGACCAGACTCATGTTAGACACACATCTGCTGAGACCGTGTTTGAAAGAGGGATAGAGGGAGATGAAGAGAGAGAGAGAGAGAGATGATAGTGGGGAGACGGATAGTAGTAGTTTTTAGCAGCTGGAGTCTGGTACGTCCACAGCAGCAGGAAGTCTATGGCAGAGATCCAGAGGAACCTACGAGACAAGGGAGCTCAGGAGCTAGTTAGTAACTTTAATGGGACAGGGAGAGATAAAGTAAGTGAATAAGTGAGGGAAAGACAGGATCTCAGTGTGTAGCAAATTACAGTGGTAAGGACAAACTTCCTTTAACAGGCAGAAACCTCCAGCAGGACCAGACTCATGTTAGACACACATCTGCTGAGATCGGTTTGAAAGAGGGATAGAGGGAGATGAAGAGAGAGAGAGATGATAGTGGGGAGACGGATAGTAGTAGTTTTTAGCAGCTGGAGTCTGGCACGTCCACAGCAGCAGGAAGTCTATGGCAGAGATCCAGAGGAACCTACGAGACAAGGGAGCTCAGGAGCTAGTTAGTAACTTTAATGGGACAGGGAGAGATACAGTAAGTGAATAAGTGAGGGAAAGACAGGATCTCAGTGTGTAGCAAATTACAGTGGTAAGGACAAACTTCCTTTAACAGGCAGAAACCTTCAGCAGGACCAGACTCATGTTGGGGTTGGAAAGAAGGATAGAGGAGATTAAGAGAGAGGGGTGATACTGATGAGATGGATAGTATTAGTTGTAGCAGCTGGAGTCTGGCACGTCTACTTTAACAGGCAGAAACCTCCAGCAGGACCAGACTCATGTTAGACACACATCTGCTGAGACCGTGTTGGAGAGAGGGATAGAGGGAGATGAAGAGAGAGAGAGATGGTAGTGGTGAGACGATAGTAGTAGTAGTAGTAGCTGTTGCAGCTGGAGTCCAGCACTTCATGTGTCAGACTTCAGACTAAACAGCTTCAGGAATACACTTTTTTTATTCCATAAACCTTCAAAAAGGTGAATTTTTAATTGTGTTTTGTGGTTTAGATCGTCACCATTAAAATATATTTACCTGTTATAAAGTAAAGTGTCATAGTGGGCTGCAGAGGAGTGGTTAATAAGGCCGCAGTTTATAGAAAACTATCACTAAATATGTCAGAGTATTTCCTGACATGAAGTCAAGGGAACCCGAGGTTTCAGATGAGCACAAACCAAAACTACTCACAGATACAATCATTTTTGTTGCAACAGATGAGAATCAAGAATCGCTGTTAATATGAATCTTGTGACTGAAGCACAACTCCTGCCGTTTAGTAAACACAACAGCTGGATCACTGAATCCAGTCTTGATGACGAGGGTGTCTCTTAGGTGACGCGAAGAGTTAGCATCGAAGGGGGTTCACTCTAGAATCTGACCACTAGATGTCGCTAATATTCCCATTTCTACACACTGCACCTTTAATGTTTCCATTTCCTCCTGATGTGATGAACGTGTTTGTTGCACGTCATGAGGGTGTCCTGTATGTGGCCGTGTAACCTTTGCCCTTTTGGTCTCAGTTTAACCTGGTGTGTTCAGATGCATGGTTGGTGGACATGTACCAGTCCACTATCAATATGGGCTTCCTCATTGGCAGCTTTGCTTTTGGTTACTTTGCTGACAGGTGAGGCATTGAACTGTTTCTTTAAAACCGCCTAGTCTTCCATACTGGCTGTGTTTTCATTTCATCTGTCTAGCAGATGTTTGACTTCCTTTCCTGCTACTTTTCAACACTTTTCTTCTTTAGATCAGCCTGAACTTCACTGACAAACTCTTCTGTTCTGTATTCATGCTTTCCAAATAATCTCACACAAAATACACATATATAATATTCAGTCCAGCTCCCCTTATTCTTAATTCCTGCTGTATGTGTCTTCCTTTGTTTTCCCAAAGGTTTGGCAGGAAAGTCAGCTTCTTAATCTCCAACATCCTGAACTTTGTAGCGGGGATAGTCCTGGCTGTGGCTCCAAACTACACCTCCATCCTTGTGGTCAGGACCATCTTCGGCTTTGGAGTCAAAGGAGGCTGGATGTCGGCTTACGTGCTGCGTAATGAGGACTTTTAAAACTTAACTATGATCTCAAGCGTCAGAACAAACACGTCTTTCATAACTAACTCCATCAGCTTCCCGTCTGTCTGTCTGTCAGTCACAGAGATCGTTGGCGTGGAGTACAGACGCACGGTGGGCATATTGTTCCAGATGTTCTTCAGCGTCGGGAACCTCATCCTTCCTCTTCTCGCCTACTTCGTCACTGACTGGCGGTGGCTTCAAGTTGTCATCTCTGCACCCTACATCTTCTTCCTGTCCTACTACTGGTGAGATGAAAATGATGCTCTCATTTTATTTCTTCTTAGGAAGGAGTTCCCCTTTGTCTTTTGTTTCTTTTATTTCAATACTAAAAAGTTAAAGGTCCCATATAATGGAATTTCTAGATGTTTACAAAATGTCCTAATTATCTTTAAAACAAGGTTTCAAATTAATTTGCTAAGTTCTGCCTCTTTGGAGGATCTGCAGCCTCTCAGTCTCTAACCTCATTTGCTTTGATAATGAGGCACTGCTCTGATGCCTCATGTTCTGTGAGGGGGGAGACAAATGCAGACAAATGCAGAGGTGGAAAAACACCAAAACAATCATGGAGGGCGCTCCAGATGAACCCTTACAGAGCCAAATGTCTCTTGTAATAAACTGTAAATATTATCACGAAGAGGAGACGCAATATGATGCGATACGATGCAATAAATTACAATATGATTCGGATACGATAAAGAGATCAGCTGTTAGCAGCCCATAGCATGTTGATGCTAAACGATGCTAGGCCCGATGTTCCCTGCGAGCTGAGGCTAAGGAGGCGAGGATGACGTGTTGGTACTGAGGTGCAAGCTAAAAAAGACGACATTGACCTGTCCTTCCACCCACCGTTATGGGGAATGTGGGATCTGTCTACGATAAGGTGGACAAGCTAACCCAGCACCACAGTAGCATCATGCTAACAGAGCTAACACCGGACACGAATGCCACATTGGAAGGATTTCACCTGCTGTGGGCGGACAGGATACAGGAGAGCAAGACTGAACTAACTGGTGAAGAAGACCAGCTCAGTCCTGGACCCTGTGGAGGTGGTGGCTGACCACCATTCTGATAGATTAGATATATATTGACATAGAGTGGTCTAGACCTCTTATGTTTGTAAAAGCGTCTTGAGATAACGTTTGTTGTGATTTGGCGCTATACAAATAAAGATTGATTGATTGATATGATTGGATACCACAGGATAAGATACATTGCAATACAATATAATAGGGGTGAGCCCGACTAAGGATTTGCTTAGTCGAATCTGATCCATCAGATTTTGCCCATAGTGGATGAATAGTGGAATGTTTGTTGTTTTTCCTTATTGACCCAAAGTCTGCATGATGGTGACCGCATGTAAATATTACACATAACCCTTTACAATTAAGAGACTCATAGCTTAAAGTAAAAGGGACAACAGAATATTATAAGAATAAAACTTAGATTTTTTAAATCTATATTGCAAAAACAACGAGGTGATGAAGGAGAGAAAACTCATCTGTTGAACATGGAACAACGCGCCACAGATATTTAAACAGTGTTCACACAGCAGAGAGCAGCGCTGCAGAGGGTAGTTTGTCCAACTTAAGGCTAAACATTTGTATAATGTTCAAAATCAAACCTGAACCAGCTAAAGGGTTTTTAAATCTCTTAACAGAACCTTTTAAAACAGTCTTTCATCGCGTCTTTGTCCGCTTGAGTCTTTTCAAATTGTACGTGAGGAAAACCATCGTGTGTACGGGCAGAAGTGCGCTCCTGTCTTTGTTGACTGTAAATCCTGTCTTTGAGAATATCCTCTCTGATGGTGTGGAGGTGGATGGGATGCTGTGGATTGTTTTTGAGGCTTCGGACAGCTTTGGGTATCCCTCCTGGTTCTTTTGGCCCCGTACAGTTTTTGTGTGGTCCGGTAATCCTTGATCTCACAGCCCTCTTCATGAAGCTGCTCCTCATCTTCATCACTAGTTTTTAGGATCAACTGAAGTTTTATTTCCTGACATTTTGAGCTGCCATGAACGTAGAAAGATTTAAAGGCCAGCTGAGGTACGTCTGCTCCACAGGTCCCGCTGAATGGGAGAGTCCACCTTTAATTACCAGGGGAGATTTAATGACCACTTTAAGGAGATTTAACACTTCAAGAGCTGTTCTCAGAATTACATTAAATAAGCCTATATTTATATCAAAATAGGATATATGAGACACTATTATTACGGGAAACAGGAAAATAATGTAAAATTAGACATTGAGCACCCCCATGGTTTGAATGGAATGATCCACATTTCATATGCAAATATTCAACTATGAGATTGGCAGTCGACTAAGGCTCGTTAGAACCAATCGTCCAATATTCAACTATTTGGGGTCACCCCTACAATATAAGATAATAAAGGATACTGTAGGATATATAACACAATTTTATACTATAGGATACGTTAAGATATGGTAGGATAGGATTGGATTTGATAGGAAAAAGTAAGATACAATAGGATGCCATAGGATACGATACAATATGATATGATAATATTGATACAATATCATAATATACCATTTGATATGATCCATCCATCCATTATCTTGACCGCTTATCCCGTTAGGGGTCACGGGGGGCTGGAGCCTATCCCAGCTGGCTTCAGGCGGAAGGCAGGGTACACCCTGGACAGGTCGCCAACCTATCACAGGGCTAACACAGAGAGACAGACAACCATTCATGCACACACTCACACCTATGGAGCAATTTAGAGTGATCAATCAACCTGAGCATGTTTTTGGATTGTGGGAGGAAGCCGGAGAACCCGGAGAGAACCCACGCATGCACGGGGAGAACATGCAAACTCCACACAGAAAGGCCCCCGTCCGGCCGGGGATTCGAACCAGGAACCTTCTAGCTGGGAGGCAACAGCGCTACCCACTGCACCACCGTGCAGCCCCCATTTGACACGATAGGATAAAATAAGATATAATAGGATCTGGGATCTCCAGACAGTAAACGGAGCACATACCAGTAAAACCACAAACAGCTTTCTTTAATGTCCATCTTGGGTCTTCCAGAATCAGAATGTTTGCTTCTAGTGATGTAAATAATCATCGTTATTAAACAGGTTTCTGGGTCAGGATTGTAAAACCAAGACTACGGTCAGGTTGTCAATTAAAGCTAGTGTGTTGGGGAACAGTTTCTGACATGTCTGTAACTCTGTTTGTGTCACAGGTTTATCCCAGAGTCTCCGAGGTGGCTCATCTCTCAGAAGAACACCGCAAAAGCTCTGGAGATCACTGAAGCTATAGCCAAGGAGAACAAGATGAAGCTCTCCAAGAACTATGAAGTCAGTTGTTGCTACAATTTTCATAACATTTGACCTTCACAGTTTGATTATGTTGTATTCAGTGCACTGTATTAAGAAAAGCTGGATCATGTTTTTTTGTTTCAGACTCTGACAGAGGATGAAGGCGACTCCTCCTCTGCGTCCTTGCTCGACCTGGTCAGAACCCCAAACATGAGAAAACACACTTTCATCCTCATGTTCAACTGGTGAGACTCTCTGAACACCAACGTTTAATTCATCCACACCTGCCGTCAATCATCCTTTAGATGAATGTTCTTGTTCTGTGCAGGTTCACCAGTGCTGTGGTCTACCAGGGTTTAATCATGCGTGTTGGGATAACAGGAGGAAACATCTACATAGACTTCCTCATCTCCGGCCTGGTGGAGTTCCCCGCAGCCTTCCTCATCCTCCTCACCATCGAACGTATCGGCCGACGTCTTCCCTTCGCCACGGCTAACATCGTAGCCGGAGCCTCGTGTCTCATCACCGCTTGCATTCCCGACAGTAAGATCCTCTTGGAGAAGAATTAAACATCCACACAGTTTCAAACTCTGTAAAGCACCTCTGTACTCGTCCCTGCAGGTATGTTCTGGTTTAAGACGGTGGTGGCCTGCATTGGTCGGCTGGGGATCACCATGGCCTTTGAGATGGTGGTGTTCGTTAACACTGAGCTCTACCCGACATTTGTCAGGTGACTGATCCCTTCATCTTCCACATTCATGATACAGAAGCTTTGAGTTATACAGAGGATTTTGTAAACTTGTTAACAGGAACCTGGGAGTGTCCGTTTGCTCCACTCTCTGTGACGTTGGAGGCATCGTAGCTCCGTTCCTGCTCTACAGGCTGGCCGTCATCTGGCTGGAGCTGCCGCTTATCATCTTTGGTGGGTTACTTATTTATTATTATTAATGAGAGCTTTGAAGTCTACAAACTTTCTTTCATATTACTATCTCCCCACTATCATCTCTCTCTCTCTTCATCTCCCTCTATCCCTCTCTCCAACACGGTCTCAGCAGATGTGTGTCTAACATGAGTCTGGTCCTGCTGGAGGTTTCTGCCTGTTAAAGGAAGTTTGTCCTTGTAAAAATATTTATATATTCAACTTTTTATGATCCTGAAAGTTCTTAGAAAGTTTAAAGACTTTTAATTTGTCACTGCCAAGACCCAACAAGTCCCATTAAAGTTACTAACCATAGACCTTCCTGGAGTCCCTGAGCTCCCTTGTCTCGTAGGTTCCTCTGGATCTCTGCTATAGATTCCTTTTTGGGTCATTCCTTCTTTCTTTCTTTCTTTCTTTCTTTCTTTCTTTCTTTCTTTCTTTCTTTCTTTCTTTCTTTCTTTCATTCTCTATTTCTTTCTTTCTTTCTTTCTTTCTTTCTTTCTTTCTTTCTTTCTTTCTTTCATCCTTTCTACATTCCTTTCTGCTTTTTTTCTTTCTTTCATCCTTCCTTTTTTTCTTCCTTCCTTTCTTTCTTTTATTCTTTCTTTCTTTCTTTCTTTCTTTCTTTCTTTCTTTATTTCTTTCATTCCTTTATGCTTTCTTTCTTTCTTTCTTTCCTTCTTTCATCCTTTCTTTCTTTCATTCTTTCTTTCTTTCTTTCTTTCATTCTATCTTTCTTTCTCTCTTTCTTTCTTTCTTTCTTTCTTTCTTTCTTTCTTACATTCCTTTCTTTCTTACATTCCTTTCTGCTTTCTTTCTTTCATTCTATCTTTCTTTTTTTCATTCTTTCTTTCTTTCTTTCTCTCTTTCTTTCATTCTCTCTTTCTTTTTTTCATTCTTTCTTTCTTTCATTCTATCTTTCATTCTTTCTTTCTTTCTTTCTTTCTTTCTTTCTTTCATCCTATCTTTCTTTCATTCCTTTTTGCTTTCATTCTTTCATTCTTTCTTTCTTTCTTTCTTTCTTTTATTCTTTCATTCTTTCATTCTTTCTTTCTTTCTATCTTTGTTATTTCCATGTTTCTTCATCCTTTCTGTCTACTTTTCTCATCCCATCCTTTCCTTCTGTCATTCTTTAATCGTTTATTTAAAGTTTAAAGACTTTTAATGTATCACCGCTAAGCCCGACAAGTTCCATTAAAGTTACTAACCATAGACCTTTCTGGAGTCCCTGAGCTCCCTTGTCTCGTAGGTTCCTCTGGATCTCTGCAGTAGTTGTTCCAGACACCAGCTGCTACAACTTCTACTATTTGTCTCACCACTATCATCTCTCTCTCTCTTCATCTCCCTCTATCCCTCTCTCCAACCCAGTCTCAGCAGATGTGTGTCTAACATGAGTCTGGTCCTGCTGGAGGTTTCTGCCTGTTAAAGGAAGTTTGTCCTTGCCACTGTAACTTGCTAAATGCTGCAAAGTGCTCTGCTCATGGTGGATTAAGATGAGATCAGACTGAGTCCTGTCTGTAAGATGGGACTGGATCTTATCCGGTCTTGATGTTGGGTCTTTGTTAATAATAGAAAGATTGATTAAAGATTGATTAAAGATTGATTAATCTCTTGTGTTGTCTCTCTTACAGGAGTTGTCGCGTTCATCGCTGGAGGTTTGGTGCTGATGCTGCCTGAAACCAAAGGAGTGCCTCTCCCTGAGACCATTGATGATATTGAGTTTCCTCACAGGTGAGTTATCTTTTAACAGAACGTTTATTCAGAAGTGGTTAATGTTAAGAACTGGAAGGTGGCAGATGAAACATTTTGATCATTTACTTGATAGATGAAGAGTAAACAAAGCAGAAGTGGCAAAAAATCCCAGATCCATTGTGTCAATTTACTTTCAAGTTGCATCGACATTGCTGATTATGATCAACTCCTTCAAAAAACAAGGAAGCACAGATTCCCTCCAAAACTATATTTCCTCTTAAAGGGTAGAATTACATTCTATGCAGATGATGCTGCTTTCTATTTAACGAAAGGAGCTTGTGGACTAACATTTTATGCACCAATTTACAATTTTAAGACTTGATAATAAGATGATTTTTCTGTTTGAGCTGTTAAATACATATGTTTAATTTTGTTTTTTAAGTAAGGGTATAGGAAAGTGAATTAAAAATAGGAATTATCAAGTAATTGCGCCTAAAATTTAACAGAATATTCATTCGATTGTAGTAAAAGAGAAATTTAGGGGATGAAAAAACACCAATAATGGATTATCTCTTGCATAATACAATGAAAACTGGAATTTTTTTTTGAGTCAACACATTTTGACATATGTTGATGACTTACAACAACACTCTTTTTATGACTGCAGTATTTTTCATGTAATATGATATGTTTAAAAAAGTCACGTTGAAGGCCTTAAGGCGAACAAAAATGGGCATTCCTTTAACCTGATATAAATATGTCATATATTGATGGATCATTCTAAAAAAATTTAAAATCTTTTAATTAACTTCAGTATTAATGTGACATACTGACTGTTCACTAATATTATAATTAACCCTTTAGTTACCACGTGTTTAAGAGCCAGAGAGAGGAATTTAGGGGATGAAAAAACACTAAAAATGGATTAGCTCCTGCATAATATAATGAAAAATTGAATTTTT
>NC_048284.1:3322569-3420069 GCF_009762535.1 Notolabrus celidotus
GTAAGGGTATAGGAAAGTGAATTAAAAATAGGAATTATCAAGTAAGTGCACCTAAAATTTAACTGAATGTTCATTCATTTGTAGTAAAAGAGGAATTTAGGGGATGAAAAAACATCAATAATGGATTATCTCTTGCATAATACAATGAAAACTGGAATATTTTTTTGAGTCAACACATTTTGACATATGTTGATGACTTACACTTTTTTTATGACTGCATTATTTTTCATGCAATGTCATATGTTTAAAAAATGCACATTGAAGGCCTTAAGACGAACAAAAATGGGCATTCCTTTAACCTGATATAAATATGTCATATATTGATGGATCCTTCAATTTTTTTTAAAATCTTTTAATTAACTTCAGTATTAATGTGACATACTGAATATTCACTAATATTAGAATTAACCTTTTATTTATCACGTGTTTAAGAGCCAGAGAGAGGAATTTAGGGGATGAAAAAACACTAAAAATGGATTAGCTCCTGCATAATATAATGAAAACTGGATTTTTTTTTTGAGTCAACACACTTTGACATATGTTGATGACTTACAACAACACTCTTTTTATGACTGCAGTATTTTTCATGTAATGTGATATGTTTAAAAAAGTCACGTTGAAGGCCTTAAGACGAACAAAATGGGCATTGCTTTAAACTGATATAAATATGTCAAATATTGATGGATCATTCAATTTTTTTTTTAATCTTTTAATTAACTTCAGTATTAATGTGACATACTGACTGTTCACTAATATTATAATTAACCCTTTATTTATAAGGTGTTTAAGAGCCAGAGAGAGGAATTCAGGGGAAGAAAAAACACTAAAAATGGATTAGCTCCTGCATAATATGATGAAAACTGGTACTGTCACATTTTGACATATGTTGATGACTTACAACAACACTTCTTTTATGACTGCATTATTTTTCATGCAATGTGATATGTTTAATGAGATCTAAATAAATGCTGCTGTTTAATATTCACTGTTTACATAAATGTGTCTGTTTTGGTTTTCAGGAAAAACGAAGATGTCGCAGAGAAACCACAAAAGACAAAACTCCTTAAATCTGAGTTGACCAACAACAAAGAAACGACAGCTGTTTGACAGTGTGTGTGTGTGTGTGTGTGTGTGTGTGTGTGTGTGTGTATGCATGTGTGTGTGTGTGTGTGTAGATTTTAAATACTGGTGTGTAGTAATGTAAATTGTCAAAATCAAAACAGTATGTTTTTTACAGATTTCCCATAAAGCTTGAATCTCCAGTTTCCTTTGTTTTATTTTTCAGCTCCTCCAGATACACAAATTTTACACTCCAGCTCCAAGATGATCCGCTTTTACTGTTTCCACCTCAGGAAAACAACCAACACTTGATGCAGGTTACACCTCATAACAAAGACACATTAAAGTTTCCTCAGAAGGACATATTGAACCATCACTTCCTCCACCTGGTTGGATTTGAAGCTGCTTCTCTGGCGTTGTTTTAACGGTGGATTGTTGTTAATTGGCTTTGATGGTTGTGTCGATCCAGTCTGTAAACTTGGAGACTCGAGCGTAGACGCCGGGTTTCATGGCATTGGCGCATCCCAGACCCCATGATGTCACACCCTGTATAATGAACTTGTTCTGGTAGTTACAGACCAGAGGGCCGCCGCTGTCACCCTGCAGGGACGCCAAAGAAAAGCAGCTGCTCAAATCAGACTCAAAAACAAAGCCTATCATCTTGGTTTGGATGAATAATATGTATGTTAAATATTTACAAACGGCCACAATCTCTACACTCTTTTAAATCCTCCTCACCTGGCAGCTGTCTACTCCTCCCTCGATGTTTCCAGCACACATCTCGTGGTCTCTGACTCTCCCGTTCAGGTAGGACGGACGATTACAGATCTTGTTCTCGATCACGGGGAAACCAGCTTCCTTCAGGACGCCTTCACCTCCCGTACCTGTGACACAGCTCCCTGCAGTTATCCTCCTCTTCCTCATATCATCCTAAACATCTCACTAGGAGAGCTCTAAACTCAGGGATTGTCACGAGGTGTTACTTCTTCATTATTTTTAAATATAATAATAATAAATATAAACAAAATATTGTGCTCTAAGACTTGACAGTATAATAATTTCTCATGCTATGACAAAAAAAATAATTTTTAGGAGTTTTTTCTTCATATAAGTCTTCAAAACTAGCTTTAACCACTAAATATAACCACTCGTCATTGACGTTAGCATGATGTACTGTACCTTGAGTTTCACCCCATCCAGTAACGTAACACTCTGTTCCACTGGGGACCACGTAGTCCTTATCTGGGAGACAGGCTGGCAGGACTTTGTCATTTATGAGTGCAGGACTGAAACACACACACACAAAAAGAGGATCAGTTTAAATCATAGACTGTATTAATAAAGGACCTAGTATCTGTGATGTCACCCATCTGTTCCTGAGCGCTATTTTGAAGCCAATCGTCGGCGGGAGCCATATTGGAAATGCAGACAGAGTGTGAGTTAAAGAGGCGGTCTTTGAGGCTCCTAGCCAACAGCTATGTGTTCCTGCCTGTCAATCAAGTCAGTCGTGACATGGGCAAAAATTCGTAATCTTCATATCTTGGAAATTGCCGTGTTAAAAAAATTTCATCCCCCGTATAGTGTGTGCTGATAGAGAAATTAGCAATGTAGTCCCAAGCTGTTTTTTGAACCAGGCTGTAAACATGTTTATTTCTGCTGTAAAGATCGTCTTCTTTGAATGGGTGTGTATGTGGTTTCCTGTGTTTCTGCAGCCAGCCTCAAGTGGACGCTTCACAAACTACAGTTTATAACACTTCCGCATGGGCTTTATTTTTTAAGACCGGAGGTTGCCGCTTGGTTTTAATAGTGGTATAGCTTTTTTTTTCCTAATACTGGAGGACAATTTATTCCCCAAAAGATCAAATTTAATCAAAAATGGTGATTACAGGCAAGGATTTAGCTTAATGGTTAGGTCAAGTGCCTATAAAGCGGGCGACCCAGGTTCAATTCAAGCCTACTGAATCCACTGTCCTCTCCTCTCTAAAATAAAAGTGTAAAAGCCTGAAAATGTAAGTTAAAAAAAAAAAAAAAATGGCGGTCACATGATCCTTAATCCCAGCCAAGAGCAACATATTCAATTTATGTTCATGTGCCTAAACTGAGCCCCCCCTGGAGTCAGCTATGAAAAAAAGAGCTAAGTGTGAACCTGAACCCTTATAATATGAGTTAACAGATTCATAGTAGTGCTGATTTGCAGTCTGAGGACAAAGTTTTGTGAACTGGGAGCACAGATATGTGGACAACATGAACTTTACAAAACTGTGAGCTCAGATTTGCAAACAGAAGCCACCTTCTTCAGTGTATTGTCAGCACATTTCTCAGACTCTACATTTATTGCTTACTAAGCACTAAGTAGCGAGTATTCTAAGTAAAATACTCAAACTAAATTGAGTACAAGGATGCAGAAATGTACTGAGCTAACTAGCAATGCTAACGCAACACTCTAGTACTCACGTCTGTAGCTTCAGCATAGCGATGTCGGCTCCGTTGGGTCCCAGCACCAGTTTCTCCAGGTTCCTCTCTTGTTTCGACGCCTCATTGGCTCTCTCTGTGTGGACTCCTAGAACCACCTTATAGGCTGAGGGTCTCTTGGACCTGCGGTGACACATTTAAAAACACACACAGTGGTTATCCGATATGTGTCATTACAGGATTTGGTTGTCTGATAGTTGTCGGTTGTGTCTCTGACCTCTCCAGGCAGTGGGCAGCCGTCAGGACCCACTGAGGGTGGATCAGGGTTCCTCCACAGAAATGAATTCCTGTACTGTTAGAGAGATGGAGAAACACATTCAGCTGAACATGATAATAATAATAATATGGCTTTAAGACTGTGAGCTAGTTAGAAGCCTGTAAGCTAGTTAGAAGTCTGTTTGGTAGTTAGACAACTAGCGAGTTAGACGACTGTTAGCTAGTTGGCAGCCTGTTAGCTAGTTAGACGACTAGCTAGTTAGACGACTGTTAGCTAGTTGGCAGCCTGTTTGGTAGTTAGACGACTAGCTGGTTAGACTACTGTTAGCTAGTTGGCAGCCTGTTTGCTAGCTAGGCGACTAGCTAGTTAGACAACTGTTAGCTAATTGGCAGCCTCTTTGCTAGTTAGATGACTGTTAGCTAGTTAGAAGCCTGTAAGCTAGTTAGCAGCCTGTAAGCTAGTTGGCAGCCTATTTGCTAGTTAGACGACTGTTAGCTAGTTGGCAGCCTTTTAGCTAGTTAGATTACTAGCTCGTTAGACGACTGTTAGCTAGTTAGACGACTGTTAGCTAGTTGGAAGCCTGTTAGCTAGTTAGATGGCTAGCTAGTTAGATGACTGTTAGCTAGTTGGCCGCCTTTTAGCTAGTTAGACGCCTGTTAGCTAGTTAGACGACTGTTAGCTAGTTGGCAGCCTGTTAGCTAGTTAGGTGGCTAGCTAGTTAGACGACTGTTAGCTAGTTGGCAGCCTTTTAGCTAGTAAGACGACTAGCTAGTTAGACGACTGTTAGCTAGTTGGCAGCCTGTTAGCTAGTTAGATGACTGTTAGCTAGTTGGCAGCCTGTTAGCTAGTTAGAAGACTGTTAGCTGACATGCTATCAAAAAGGAAAACATAGTGTTGATCATTTTCAGCTTTCTTTTTTGCCTTTTAGCTGCAACATTTTACGTTTCAAGTTTAGATTTACAGAATGCATGTTTCATGGCAGGAAATTATCTATTTTCGCTCTACTAAATGATACAAATACCAAACACACAACTCTCCTTTAAGGAAAGTAAACATGTAGGTGTTCACTTTTTAAATACTAGAAGACATAAAACATTGATATAAAACTAATCCCGGCACCTTTAAAGACTTCTTGACATAACTTGTTAAGATTTGGATGAAAAATATTCAGCTGATTTCATATTATCTTCACAAAAACAACAACATTTCTCAGACCTTCTCTCTTATCTCAGTCTGTTGCTGTACGTACTTGGTGCGGAGGCTGATCTGCCAGGGCCAGGAGTACGCTTTAGACACGCAGCCTCCGACAACACGACCAAAACAACGCTTTGGTTTGGTGACAGGGGAGCCGCACTTCAGACCAGCTGAGACGAAAAGAAGACGAAGAGGTCATGAACTCAAACTAAACCAGTTGTTTAAAATAGTGTAGCACTTTTCTTGCCCGTCACAATTCTTCAAATCCTTCAAGGCAGTTAAATATCTGTATCTGTATCTGTAGTGTTAATGTGAGTTAGGTTGCCTGCATGACAGAGCTGTCAACCATGACATCACTCTCTTTTCTTATCGCATCAAATAACCAATTAGAACTAAACTTCAGAGATGAACAAACACTGCAACATAATTTATCATAATAAGAGCTAACTATAAAGACAGAAGACATGTTTGAGAAACATTTATTTGGCATGTATTTCAATTTTAGAGTTGGACCCAGGCTCCATCTGTTTACATGGAGGAGGCGGGCTCTATGACTTATACTGCAGCCAGTCAGTAGGTGGAGCTCCCGATGTATTGGCTTCACTTTTAAGGAGCTGTTTTGTCTTCCAGTTTTTCATACAGGGTATGGTGGCACTGATATTTGAACAAATTCAACAACAATCCATTGCGTTGTTTTGGAGGCACCCTGGAGAGATTTCAACCATCAGACGGGCCGCTGAGATTTTCACATACCACAGTCTGGGATCTGACAGTAATCCCATTTCTTGCTTGTGTCAGTGGTGTAGCACCATGGTCCGTTCACGTCACCATCAGGGTTTCTGCACATCTGATACACAGGTAGAAGATTATTAGACAACTGAAAACAAATGTGTGCATCCTTCATAGCCTCCATCCTTTGAAGGATGCAGCTCCAGACCTAGGACACACCTAGAGTCTCATGCTGTCTAAACAATATCCTTAACTATGTAATTACCCAGATAATGATTTAGGCACAGATTGTTTAGTTGTGTTAACTCAGCATTAGCCAACCCCTAACCAGTCTGCAGCTCCACCTTCTTCGTCCAAGTACAGTCACCTCTAGCTTCAAAAACAGACACTGCAAAGGCCAGTCTATGCTACACACAAAGACTTACATTCCCCTCCAGATCCTTGGTGGGGTGAGACTGTGGGGTGAAGCTGTTGTGTTGGTGAGGGCTCTGTGAACTCCAGGCCTGACACGTCACTCCCAGCATAGTGATGGAGGTTGGACCCCGGTAAGTCGCTCCATTTCCAACCTTACAATCTAACAAAGCAGCAGAGATAAAGGATAGAAAAAATCAGACATGGAATCTTATAATCCATCAATTCAACGTGGTTAAAAATCTCAGGGTTTTACCTCTTGATGTTGTGTCTTGGGTTGGGGAGGGGAGCTGGGGTTTGGAAGGTACGGTGGGTGATCCTCCACCGGAAGGACTGGTGGAGCATTTCTCCAGGTTGCAGTACTCCCAGCGGGTTTGGGGGTCTGTTGTGAAACACCAAGGAGCCTTGTCATTGTCAGGATTCCTGCACAGATTTCTCCTGAGGTCCCTGTTGAAAGAAAGAGAGCAGGTATCCAAATGATAATTTAAAAAATACCAAAATACACTTTTCTTTTAAATTGATGATTATTTGAATCATTGCCTAAAAATTTGTCTCATAAAAATGTATTGTTCGGGTCAATCTTAAATGTAAGGGACTAGTGTGATGCTCACGCATTAGGGAAGTTCACTGGGGTTTTCGTATGGCTGTGAGGAGACATGGAACTCCAGGTTTGACATCTTTTCCCACTGATGGTCTCAGATGTTATGCCTCGATAAGAAGCGCCGCTCCCCTGATAGCAGTCTTCCTCCTCTGGGGGAACGACGGCATCATCTACAGGAAGAGAAAACAAAAAAACTCAGGCTCAGTTATAGAGGCGCAACCACAAGGGGGAGCTAAACTGTCAAATATCAAGTTATACCTGATATAGACCATATAAAAATGGACGTAGTATCCATGATGTCACTCGTCTGTTCCTGAGCACTGTTTTGAAGCCGATCGTCAGCGGCAGCCATATTGCTGCTGTTGAGCGATTGTGACGTAAAGAGGCAGGCTTTGAGCCTCCTAGCCAACAGCTACAGTGTTCCCGCCTGTCAATCAAGTCAGCTGTGCCTCTCATTGGAAGACTCGTAATCTCAATATCTTTGAAGTTAGAAAAAAATTCACCCTCCTACAGTGTGTGCCCATCGAGAAATGAGCTATCCAGACTACACTCGTCTTTTGAACCAGGCTGTAAACATGTTTATTTCTGCTGTAAAGATCGGCTTTTTTTGAATGGGTGTGTATGTGGTTTCCTGTGTTTCCGCAGCCAGCCTCTAGTGGACACTCAGTGAACTGCAGTTTTTGCACTTCCACATGGGCTTCATATTTTAAGACCAGATGTTGCAGATTGATACATGACCAGGATTTACATTAAAAATAGGTACTCATTTTTTCTAAAATGTAATAAACATTTTTGAAATACAGTCTTGGGACAAGTATTTCCACCAACGTTCCCCTGAAAATATATGTAATTGAGGCAGTTGCAGGTTGTCCCTCCTTAAAAATGCAATATTTTTTATAGTATCTATTAATGTCAGAGCTTTAATCGATTTTTTCCCATAATTTACACAAAAACTGTAAAGTAGGGAGCACTTATCCTTACCATTTTTGCATTTTGAATAAGAAATTCACTATCTTTTGTCAGAGTTCGACATTATTCAAAATAGCCGCTGACGTTATGGGGCACGTTGAAGTGACGCACGTAAAGATGACCGTTAACAATGGCTACCTGCGATATACACAGCGTTTTATTCTGTTGAAAGCGTGGTAAAGATGTTTTTTTCACTCTTAAATTTTGCTAAGTAAAGGTGATAAAAAGTGGCTAATCGATTTTGATTAGAAACGGCTGAGTGGAGAACTATAATGATGGACCCCTTCAACTGCCAGTTCCTGCTATGAGGATGCTAACGCGTCGAAGACAGGTGCGAGACATGAACACCATGACAAGAGAATCGTCTTAATAACCTGCGCTGATAATGTAAGTTATGATCCTCGGCTTCAAATGAGCTACTTATCTGAAGCACTGAATGGCGTTGTTATGCTATATGCTACTTTTTGCTAGGCTGTGATGCTAACTAGCTGTCAGAAGTTACGCGTTGTTTCCATAATATCGCAAGATTTCAGCTGCTATGGCACCAGAGAAACTACAGAACACTATCTATCAGGTATGGTGTGCGTTTGAAACATTATAACACTGTCTTTTATATATTTTAAGGCGGTTGTTTGTTGGTCTTACCTGGCTCCCCTCCACAGGTAGGCACTGTGCAGTACTCCCAGCGAGCTGTTGCATCTGCAGTGTAACACCAGGGCTTCCTCTCATTGTCAGGGTTACGACAGTAGTTGTTATCAAGGCCTCTGCAACAAACAAACAATAATGATGATAAAGGGTGGTTAAAACAATACTGAGGAAAATGTTTGCAATGCTTAAATATTTTATTCTATATTAATATGCATTTTTATGTGACTGTATACAGGGTTGCCAACTTTGAGTGTCTGGCTGGAGTGAGATTTTTATGACAGTGACCTAATCACATATACTTGCATTTAATCAGTGCACTTATTTTCATCACACATCATGGATTTAACATAAGAGATTTTGAGCATCTGGCAATTAATTCCCTGCATTCACATGAATATTTGTATTTATATGTTATTTTTCATGAGGTCTCTTTAAAACTAAGTAAAGTTTAAAACAGAGGTGAATGATAAAAAAAAAAGTGTAAACGCTTTCTTAGGTGTTAAACTAAACTCCCAAACCTGTAGCTGAAATAAGGGTTGCTTTACTGTTTTTTCGTTTTGGCTAAAGCAAATTCATTGTGACGCTACTATATGGCCTAATGTCATTATTTGGCTACCGGAAATTCTAAGTTGGAGTATTTTCTTTCACGTTACCCTGCAGGAGTTAACATTGTGTCTCAAAGCAATCAAGCCACCTTAAAAATCAAATTGATAACTGACCGTTGTG
Organism: Notolabrus celidotus; assembly: GCF_009762535.1. NCBI lineage: Eukaryota > Metazoa > Chordata > Actinopteri > Labriformes > Labridae > Notolabrus > Notolabrus celidotus. The sequence continues at coordinate 3,331,596 of NC_048284.1, forward strand.
TGTGTTTTTCATAGTCTTATGTTCATTGTTGTTGATTGAAGTTAATCAGAGACAAAGTAGGGCAGATCAGAATCCTATGATTGAGCATCATGGAGATACATTACACACCACAGAGTTTTGGCGTGAGTGAGACCCTGCTGTTTATTATGTTTTTTTCTCCCGAGGACGCACAAGGAAATTAAATTGGGATTCAAGCTGATGTAAATTCATCCAACTTAGCTATGATTCTAACAGTCCTTGTATGTAATGTTAGACATGATGAAATATTGAAAGTAATACAGTAAAATGAAAACCAAGAGCAGACAGTTCTGATGGAAAAAAATGGAGTCCAGTGGTTCTTACTTGCAGGGGTAGTTGTCAGGCGTGCGGTTGTGTTTGTGTGGCGTCTGAGAAGACCAACTCTGGCACCTCTTACCCGACTCTGTCACAGCAATCGTGCCTCTGTACCCTCCACCTTCACCTGTGATACAGGTCATCTCTGGGACGACGGTGGGAGGCTCGGATGCTGAGTGTAGCAGAGGAGAGAGATGGGTTCAGAAACAGTGTTAAGATGCAGCAGCAGCAATTTCTGGAGTCCCTGAGCTCCCTTGTCTCGTAGGTTCCTCTGAGTCTCTGCTGTGGATGTGCCAGACTCCAGCTGCTACAACTACTACTATCCGTCTCACCACTATCATCTCTCTCTCTCTCTTCATCTCCCTCTATCCCTCTCTCCAACTCGGTCTCAGCAGATGTGTGTCTAACATGAGTCTGGTCCTGCTGGAGGTTTCTGCCTGTTAAAGGAAGTTTGTCCTTGCCACTGTAACTCGCTAAATGCTGCAAAGTGCTCTGCTCATGGTGGATTAAGATGAGATCAGACTGAGTCCTGTCTGTAAGATGGGACTGGATCTGATCCGGTCTTGATGTTGGGTCTTTGTTAATAATAGAACAGAGAGTACGGTCTAGACCTGCTCTGTTTGGATAGAGTCTTCAGATAACGTTTGTTGTGATTTGGCGCAATATAAATAAAGATTGATTGATTGATTTGAGAGCAAGAGTATTTTTTACAAATCTCTGGGCCTGTAAGATATAATTTAAGATATTTAAATATTCTAAATGCATTTATTTTCGTTCCTCGGGTCAGTCTACGATGGATCCAGCAGCAACAATCAGTCAAAGAACTTACTCATGGTAAGGCTTCCTCTGCAGAAATTAGAGCTCTGTATAAAGGGTAAGTGTATTTTCTACTGTTATTAAAGCAGGTCATATGACTGATTCTGCAACCAAAGAAAATGCTAATGCTAAGGTAAAATGAAATGAAGGAAAGTAGGAGTTCTTACTGCAGCGAGGTATGGCGCAGAAGTCCCATCGTTTGGACGGGCTGGTGGTGAAGCACCAGGGTCGGGGGTCACCATCTGGGTTTCTGCAGTAGTTCTGCTCAAGATATTTCTCTGGAAGTCTAAAGGGAACATAAAAGGAACTCTACATTAAAACCCTCATGTATTTCTTACCAGGATGAACTCCTGCTTGAGGTTGTTTGGTAGATGGAGGTGCTGTTTTTTAAGGTCTTACGCGCTCGGGTTGTAGCCGTGGTTGTTGGGTTTCTGGGAGTCCCAGCGTTGGCAGGTGTAGCCATTTTCTGTGGTGGCGACTTTTCCTCTGTAGTCCTCACCACTGCAGACTATACATTCATCTATAAGAGAACAAACACACACATCACACCAACTTTATCTTACTGTGTTTAAAAAGGTGTTTGCGGGGTGCTGGTGGCCTAGCGATCTAAGCACCCCACATATAGAGGCTATGGTCCTCGTCGCAGGGGTTGCCGGTTCGATTCCCGGCTGGTTGACCATTTCCTGCATGTCTTCCCCCGCTCTCTGCTCCCCACATTTCCTGTCTCTCTTCACTATCCTATCAAATAAAGGCAAAAAGCCCAAAAAATATAACTTTAAAAAAAAAAAGGTGTTTGCTGTGTTCGACCGTCTAAAGTAGGGGTTCCCAAAGTGTGGATCGGGACCCCCTGGGGGGTCGCGAGACACCAATGGGGGGTCACGAGATGTCTTCTATTTTTTATTTTTTTATTTCAACTTGCTTATTTTACCCATTATGGTAAAAATGCATACAAAAATAGTAATTACATTTGAAATAAAACCCTGCAAATAAGAACATTTCATTCGTTTTCTGCCTTTCTTTGTTGCCAGATGACTCCTAAAGTCAGGGTTAGGGCTAGCTAACAGTTGATTAACAATAGGATCAATAGCAGCATGTTAATTCACAGCAGCACAGGAAACACAGCCACATGTGCATGTCAGTAAACCCATTTAACTTCAAGGACAGTGGGAGTCACAAGTCTTTGGCACCTATATTTTGGGGGTATCGTGGGCTGAAAAGTTTGGGAACCCCTGGTCTAAAGAAAGCAGGAGGAGTTCTTTTGTCAGTAAAGATGACTTATACATGTAAAGGACAAGATATGAGAGGCATCACTTGGTCCACAGGGGGCGCCAAAGTTAACAAAAGCTCCTTACAGGACAAGCTTTAGAGAACTGAATCTACAGCCACACTTGCCTCTCTGTGAGGCTATTTAGAGCTCTCTCTTTTTCAGCTAAATGCTAACCTCAGCATGCTTACACAATTATGACAATGCAGATGAGTTTAACATTTCAGCTGTGTTTAATGTTTCTAGGATAACTATCTTGAGATTACAGTGGCTGGGAAGTGCAATAAAAATACACAAAGGATGAAACACTTTCACAAAGTTGGAAAACATTTTTACATTTAAGAAACAAATTTACAAAAATCAGAAAGACTTTTAAAAGAGACGGAACATTTTTACCAGTCCTCAAACAAAATTACAAATGACAGATTCTGACGGAAAAGGAATGTACCAATGATTTTCAAAATAAAAGACGTCTGTAATATGGAAATGTGCAACAGCAAGGGAATTAATATATATTTGATATTAACAACCCTGTTTTGATTCAGACTGATAAGAGAACACCTTAAAATGTGGTCCCCCCCTATCACAGCTTTATCTGATTTGGGATTTCAAAATACATTTATATGTTCAATTTCCAATGGTTTTTATTTTGAAATTCCAAATCAGATATAGCTGTGATTGGCGGGATCACATTTTGAGGAGTTCTCTCATGAGTCTGAATCAAAATATTTGAGTGGAAACAGGGTTTTTAATATCAAATATGTATTAATTATCTTGCTGTTGCACATTTTCACATTACAGATGTGTTTTATTTTGAAAATCCTTGGTACATTCCAGAATCTGCTGTTTGTAAATTTGTTTTGGGACTGGTAAAAAAGTTTCTGATTTAGTAAATTTCCTTTTGTTTTATAAAATGTTAAAATGTTTTCCAAAATGTAAAGTTGTCTCCAACTTTGCAAAGTGTTTCATCCTTTGTAAATTTGCATTGCACTTCCCAGCCACCGTATGACAGGGTCTGTTCTGATATAGTCTTGGCAAACCTCCAAGAATTCACATGACTGATAAATCACAGACATATCTGAACAAAATAATAATACAGCAAAATCTATGTTTTTTTTTATTTTTACCAGTGCAGCTTTTTACGTTGCAGTGTTCCCAGCGGGTACCAGCGTCTGTGGTGTAGCACCAGGGTCCCCCGTCGTCTCCGTCAGGGTTTCTGCAGAAGTTAGACTCCAAGTCTGCTCTTGGGTGGCTCTGGGGTGTAATACTGCCAACGACACATTGAGAAAAACATTCTCAAATACATGTAAGGGGCGTGATATTGGAAAGAAATCAAGATGGGTGAGTACACACTTTGGCCTGTGTGGGAAACTTGCACTCCATTTCTGACACGTCTTTCCGGATTTTGTTTTAGCCTTTGTTCCTCTGTAATCTGTTCCTGATCCGTTCACACACTCCTGGAGGAATCCTGCAAAGACAGAAAGCATGATATTTTCATATCAGTGATTTATAACATAGATTATTCCTGGTGAACATTACTTTGAGGGGATTATATATCCATTCTGAAGTGAAGTTTTATCACCAAATTTGAATAACAGTAAGTAAAACATGCATCAACCACCTCACTGTGTTTGCAGATAGTCAATACAACTCTGATCATACATCAGCGGCTCAGCATTAATCACAATAAGAGTAAAAAGACAAAAAGGACTTGCCATTTTTTTCAAACAAAACTGTGCTGGCCCTGCGCAGGACAGTCTCTACTTTGGAGTTGGCTGCTGCTGTCCAACACTCCTGGTCCTTTTCAACATACATGAAAGCTCTGTGAAAACACAGTAGTTAGACAGTTTAGTTAGAAAGCTGAGTCTTAAATTTAAAGCTTAATTGTGTCACGAGTGTCAATTAAAATGTTGGATTTCAAAGCCTAAACTTACCTGCATGTGAAGGTTACTTCAGCATCACATTTAACAGAACATTCAGCTGCAGTGTTTGCTGAGTACTGTCTTTTATTCAGTGAGAGGATCCATGCCCCCTCAGTTCTGGTGTATCCATTCACATCATTTCCACTCACTGAAATCAGACACAAATTAATAAATATAGTATCAAATATACAAGTAGGTGCCCACTTGATGCCCACCCTCCATTGGCTAAAACACCATAAAGTGCCCTCTGGGGGACCCTCCATTGGCTGAAACACCATAAAGTGCCCTCTGGGTGACCCTCCGTTGGAGAAAACATGACCAAGTGCCCTCTGGGTGACCCTCCATTGGTTAAAACACCATAAAGTGCCCTCTGGGTGACCCTCCATTGGTTAAAACACCATAAAGTGCCCTCTGAGTGACCCTCCATTGGTTAAAACACCATAAAGTGCCCCCTGGGTGACCCTCCATTGGTTAAAACACCATAAAGTGCCCTCTGGGTGACCGTCCATTGGCTAAAACACCATAAAGTGTTGGTTAAAACACCATAAAGTGCCCTCTGAGTGACCCTCCATTGGTTAAAACACCATAAAGTGCCCTCTGGGTGACCCTCCATTGGTTAAAACACCATAAAGTGCCCTCTGGGTGACCGTCCATTGGCTAAAACACCATAAAGTGTTGGTTAAAACACCATAAAGTGCCCTCTGGGTGACCCTCCATTGGCTGAAACACCATAAAGTGCCCTCTGGGTGACCCTCCATTGGTTAAAATACCATAACGTGCCCTCTGGGTGACCCTCCATTGGCTGAAACACCATAAAGTGCCCTCTGGGTGACCCTCCATTGGTTATAACACCATAAAGTGCCCTCTGAGTGACCCTCCATTGGTTAGAACACCATAAAGTGCCCCCTGGGTGACCCTCCATTGGCTGAAACACCATAAAGTGCCCTCTGGGTGACCCTCCATTGGTTAAAACACCATAAAGTGCCCTCTGGGTGACCCTCCATTGGCTGAAACACCATAAAGTGCCCTCTGGGTGACCCTCCATTGGTTAAAACACCATAAAGTGCCCTCTGGGTGACCCTCCATTGGTTATAACACCATAAAGTGCCCTCTGGGTGACCCTCCATTGGCTGAAACACCATAAAGTGCCCTCTGGGTGACCCTCCATTGGCTGAAACACCATAAAGTGCCCTCTGGGTGACCCTCCATTGGTTATAACACCATAAAGTGCCCTCTGAGTGACCCTCCATTGGTTAAAACACCATAAAGTGCCCCCTGGGTGAACCTCCATTGGCTGAAACACCATAAAGTGCCCTCTGAGTGACCCTCCATTGGTTAAAACACCATAAAGTGCCCCCTGGGTGACCCTCCATTGGTTAAAACACCATAACGTGCCCTCTGGGTGACCCTCCATTGGCTGAAACACCATAAAGTGCCCTCTGGGTGACCCTCCATTGGCTGAAACACCATAAAGTGCCCTCTGGGTGACCCTCCATTGGAGAAAACATGACCAAGTGCCCTCTTGATACCCTCCATTGGCTAAAACAAGATAAAGTGCCCTCCGGGTGCCCTTTCATTCGCTAAAACATGATAAAGTGCCCTCTGAATGCTCCTAGAATGGCTAAAACAAGATAAAAGTCCCTCTTAATGCCCCTCCATTAGTTAAAACAAGATAAAGGTCCCTCTTGATGCCCTTCCATTGGCTAAAACACAATTAAGTGACCACTGGGTGCCCCTCTTTTGGCCAAAACACAATAAATTGCACCCTGGGTGCCCCTCCAATGTCTAAAAATGTGTATCTAGTTCCCTCTGGGTGCCCTCCATTGGCTAAAACATTCTGAAATGCCCACTTGAGGCCCCTCCATTGGTTTAGACACAATTAATTGCCCATTGAATGCTCCTCCATTGGCTAAAACAAGATAAACTGCCCTCTGGGTGCCCTTTCATTCGCTAAAACATGATAAAGTGCCCTCTGAATGCTCCTCAAATGGCTAAAACAAGATAAAAGTCCCTCTTAATGCCCCTCCATTCGTTAAAACATGATAAAGGTCCCTCTTGATGCCCTTCCATTGGCTAAAACACAATGAAGTGACCACTGGGTGCCCCTCTTTTGGCCAATACATGATAAATTGCACCCTGGGTGCCCCTCCAATGTCTAAAAATGTGTATCTAGTTTCCTCTGGGTGCCCTCCATTGGCTAAAACATTCTGAAATGCCCACTTGAGGCCCTTCCATTGGCTTAGACACAATGAATTGCCCATTGAATGCCCCTCCATTGGTGAAAACATGATAAAGCACACTATGAGTGCCCTTGAATTGGCGAAAACACAAAAAAGTGCCCACTTGACGCCCCTCAATTTGCTGAAACACAATCAAGTGCCCACTGGATGTCCTTTCATTGGAGAAAACACTATTGAATGACCATTTGATGCCCCTCCATTGGCGAAAAACATGATAAAGGTTCCTGTGGGAGCCCTTGCATTGGCAAAAACAATGAAGTGACCACTGGATGCCCCTCCATTGGCAAAAAATATGTATCTAGTTCCCACTGGATGCCCCTCCATTGGCTAAAACATTATAAAATGCCCACTTGAGGCCCCTCCATTGGCTTAGAAACAATGAACTGCCAATTGAATGCCCCTCCATTGGCTGTAAATCATGTTAAAGGTCACTATGGTTGCCCTTTCATTGGCAAAAACAAGATAAAGTGCCCACTGGATGCCCCTCCATTGGCTAAAACAAGATGGTGCCCTCTGGGTGCTCTGTATACCATGTTGTGATTGCAATTGAACTGCCCACACACAGTTGAGTCATTGATTAGAAAAACAAATGACAGTCAGAAAACACTAAAGCACTAAAGTCAAAGTTATACTGTATTTTTCATGTTTTCAAACAGTGGCTCAAACCTGGCTTAAGTATTACTCAATTTGAATCATTTTCAAAGATAGTTCAAATTAAGATTAAGTTTCATGGCTAGAACTTTTAACACATACAGGTCTGTGCTCTGTAGTGCATCAGTCCGAGGGTCTTGGACTTTGACTTGCGTTGGCTGGTTCAGAGAAACCCATGTGATCTGACGGCTGTTCAAACCACAACAGAAGCAGCAAGTACAAACAAAAGAGACTGTGGGAAGCTGTTATTTTGTTCTGACTTGTGTCAAACAAGAACATTTTGAATTTAATTGGACAGTTTGAAGTGGCAGTTTAAGACGGTTGTTTGTTAGCTTCGTTTTGCAGAGCCTGATCTGTCAATTTTGCTAATTGTGAAAGAAAGATTTCCAACCTGTCCCTAACGCATACAAATGAATATGCCTCATCAACCTTTTATATCTTCATGCTAAACTAAATTACCTTTCCTAGCATAGCTCTTTAAAAACAAGGGGAATTTGTCTGAGGGGCAGTGCCTTATGTAAGAGAGAAACTGCCCCGATCCTGGCCTCTGATTGGCTAAACTTCTCACTTTTTTAAACAAGCTAGCAAAACCACAACCTAAACTTTGTGTAGCAGCCTAATCTTTACCTCAACACACAGATTAAACCTAAGGATGACCTCATGCTTTCTAATAGACAATGATCAGTTTTTGGCCAACATAATTTTGCAATTAATTTACTCATACTGGTGCTTCCTAATTTTTTTAGATTTTATGCACAAGACAAACAACTCTGAGTTATCACTAAAAGATGCCGTTATTTCTTACCAGTGCAGATCAGAGCTCCCAGGAGGAAGGCTGCTTTGTACAGGTCCATGCTGAGGCCCTTTTACAAGCAGCTCATAGCCGACTATCTTACAGAGGTTCCTCCTGGTATATTATTGGGCGCCTTTTAGCATGTTGGGAAACAAACAGGACAGCTTACTCATTAGTCAATCATTGGCTTGACAAGGACGGGGGACAGAAGAGCAAGGGGTCAAAAACCTTTCTCCCTGTCAAAGAGAACACTACATTTTGCATCAATTTGGAATTTCACAGACAGAGTTAGATACCTCGTTCAGTAACACTTTACAATAAGGGTCCCTTAATTAGCGTTAGTAAATGCATTATTAAGCATTAATTAACAGTTTAATAATAGTTTAATAACCGTTATAATGTATTACCTAACATTAACTAACACATTAGTTAATGCATTAATAAGCAGTTAATTAATGTCCACTGCTCAGAGTTAATTAATACATTATTAAGCATTAATAAAAGTTACAAAACTTAATTAGTTAACCATTAGTGAATGCTTTCTGGACCCTTATTGTAAAGTGTAACACATGCATCACTTAGGTAACACATTATAAATACTAAACTGCCTCATAAGCATAAGCATAAGCGTGTGCATCACTTTTAAGTGTCCTCTGGAAACACTTCTGTTGTGTTGCTGTCTATTTGCAGCGCTTTTTTTAATGTGTAGTGCTGTTGTCTTTGCATCGCGTTTTCTAAATGCTGCGCATGTGTTGTCAAATTGATGAAGATGTTTTCTTAATTTGCTTGTGTTTTGTCTTTTTGCATGTGTTTTCTTAAGTTGCAGTGCTGTGAGCTCTCAGTGCCACCGTACTTCTCTGTGCCAGTTGAGATGTTATCTGTGATTATCTGTTTTATTCTAAATAAAATGTGTTAAATTCTTTATATGTGTTGCTTCAACTACATTTCAACTCATTTTGCTTCAGAGTATGTGTTACCTAAGAGATACATGTGTTACACTTTACAATAAGGGTCCAAAAAGCATTCACTAATGCTTAATTAAGGTTAAGTAATGCTTATGAGGCAGTTTAGCATTTATAATGTGTTACTTAAGTGATGCATGTGTTACACTTTACAATAAGGGTCCAGAAAGCATTCACTAATGGTTAACTAATTAAGTTTTGTAACTTTTATTAATGCTTTATAATGTATTAATTAACTCTGAGCAGTGGACATTAATTAACTGCTTATTAATGCATTAGCTAATGTGTTAGTTAATGTTAGGTAATACATTATAACGATTATTAAACTATCATTAAACTGTTAATTAATGCTTAATAATGCATGAACTAACGCTAATTAAGGGACCCTTATTGTAAAGTGTTACCCATCGTTCTCTTTTCAGTCGAATGTTACTGAATATTTTTTAAAGTAGATTACCTTTTTCACGTCTGGATCTAAACCTCTAAGTTGAGATGCACGTACGGCCTCTTGAGCTGCTTTTCCTCCGCCTCAGCAGATTCAGGAGACTTACCTCCTGAGCTTCGACCTCTCTGACATCATTTGTCCTTTTTTTTTAATCAAGAGGCCTCTTTTTTATCTTGATAGCTTCGATACTATTATCTCCATCCTAAGCATGCTTGTGGTTCCTGTGCAGGGATTTAAGTTACATTCAAAAATATATAGTGGCCGTATGTTTAAGGTTATCTCATGGTCTCATTTGTGTCTGTGTTATATTGTTTTAATATAATAAACACTGCATTCTCACTCAAATGTTGATGACTTTGTTTTACTCATCAAATGAAATCAATATGTTTAGTTAATCTTTGGCTAAAAGAGACCAATGTCCTCAACTGCAAATATGTGATTACAAAACAATCTACTTTAGACTGTTCAGTGCGTACGCAAGTCACTTTTGTTCCATTAGGAGAACTGTGCCACAGTTTCTAGAAAAAATGGGCCTTTCCAAAATGTTTCCTCTTAATGATGATTTTAATCAGTTTTACTTTTCATGCTTGAAGTTAGACGTTCCTGAATTAAAGAATGCTTCAGGACAGTTTGAAAATGACCCACAACTTCAATCACACAACTCTGATCAACACTGAGACTGGAATAAAATACTTCCTGATACATTTGATTTTATCAATCGAAAAAAATCTGTTACAGCTATGCCAAACAAATAAAAACAGTCTTTTAAAAACTCAACATTAAGACACAAAAAAGTGCAAAAATTAAACTGCAAAAAGAAAAACAAAACTGTTTAGAATAGGTCTCTACATTTCTCTTTGTCCAGAATCTTTTAAATTGGTTTGTAGAGCGAGTGTCAGGAAAATGAGTCCAACCAAGACCAGTCAAAACACACCTCAGTGTCACATCTGTCTTTTAATATACTGTATATATATATTCAGAGTATATACACTACCAGTCAAAAGTGTGTGAACCCCTGCTTTAAACCAACCCAAATAAATTTATTCATATCACGGAGGGAAATCTGTGCGCTTCTGAAATCTAGTTTAAAGGTGACATATCACGCTTTTTTCATCAATATATATTGGTCTAAGAGGTCCCCAAAACATGTCTTTAAAGTTTATGCTCAAAAAAACACTTTGAAATCAGATTTTGGTCTGCCTGAAAAGCCCTCTTCTTCATTCCTCATCAGAACACTCTGTTTTCTCTCTGACCACGCCCCCTCAGGAAGTGGATGTGCCTCGGCTCTCCAGCACGTTGATCTAATGTTTACATGTTGGCTGAATATACACGGCTGCTCACAGATCGCGTTACTTCAACCCTCTGAATCTGATCCTGACGGAGAGGCGCCTGTAGCAGGACCTTTCTGAAGGATTGGTTACAGATTTAGTGTTTCTTGTTGTTTTATTTGTCAGTATGTCGACGTGTGTCTTGGTACACAGCTACAGCTATGAAGATGTAGCTATGTGGCTATGCTAATTAGCGCTAGCACTTATCCATGACAAATAAAAATCATCCACTAGATCTTCAAATCTGCAGACGTGGGGAGTAAAACCGACCTCTGCCAGAAAGGCAGCAGGACCTTTTCTGAAGGATTGGTCACAGATTCTGTGTTTCTTGTTGTTTTATTTGTCAGTATGTCGATGTGTGTCTTGGTACACAGCTACAGCTACAGCTATGAACATGTAGCTATGTGGCTATGCTAACTAGCGCTAGCACTTATCCATGATAAATAAAAATCATCCACTAGATCTTCAAATCTGCAGACGTGGGGAGTAAAACCGACCTCTGCCAGAAAGGCAGCGGGACCTTTCTGAAGGATTGGTCACAGATTTAGTGTTTCTTGTTTTTTTTATTTGTCAGTATGTAGACGTGTGTCTTGGTACACAGCTACGACATGTAGCTATGTAGCTATGCTAACTAGCGCTAGCACTTATCCATGATAAATAAAAATCATCCACTAGATCTTCAAATCTGCAGACGTGGGGAGTAAAACCGACCTTTGTGTTTATTAAGACAGCCTACAACTAGCATGCCTCCCTCCTAAGCTCCTTGTTAGCACACATTTGTGCAGGTAATGAAAAACAGAGGAGGGATTCAGTATTATTTTATACAGTCTATGGGCTGAACAAGCTCCGAGCTCTGACTCCGTGACAGACCGGATATTGTTGTTACGTAACAAAAACATGGAAGTCTGAAACGGCTCGTTTCACACACATTTACAGAAAGGTGGAGAAATCAGAACAGGGGCAGAATGGACTTTTTTCATTCTCGGGGGGTTTGTAGACAGGGACACATATTTCAGGTAGAGAACCATTAAAAAGTCAATTTTGCATGATATGTCACCTTTAAAAAGGAAAGGACTTTAAAAAAAGCATTTCAGCATCAACATTAGAAACAATTCAGAGAAACAGTCAGCCAATCTGTAATTCCTGGTTGTGCTCACTCTCCAAAAAAAGAGCAAAACATGCACCCAAAACTAAATATTTTCAGTAATTGTTTCATTAGTTTTTGCAGTTAATGTTAATATACACTACCAGTCAAAAGTTTGGAAACACCTTCTTATTCAAGGGTTTGTATTTATTTTGATTATTGTAAACACTGTAGATTAATACTGAAGACATCAAACTATGAAAGAACATATATGGAATTATTTATTTAATTTTTAAAAAGTGTTAAACAAAGCAGAATATGTTTTATATTTTAGATTCTGTAAAGTAGCCCCCTTTTTCCTTCATGACAGCTTTGCACACTCTTGGTATTCTCTCAGTCTGCTTCATGAAGTGGTCTCCTGGAATGGTTTATAATGAACATGAGCCTTGTCAAGAGTTCATTTGTAGAATGACTTGCCTTCTTAATGTGTTTGAGACCATCAGTTGTGTTGTTCAGAGGTAGGGTTAGTACACAATGGATAGCCCTATTTGATTACTGCTGTAATCCAGATTATGGCAAAACCAGATTATTTCATAGTTTTGATGTCTTCAGTATTAATCTACAATGTTGAAAATAATTCAAGCAAATAAAAAACATTGAATGAGAAGGTGTCCAAACTTTTGACTGGTAGTGTATGCATAAAATCTGCACAAAAAGCTGCACAAATGTCATATTTTTTTGCACTACAACCCCCTTTCTATATGGGACATTCAGTATTCACATCACTGTCTCTTCATGATGTTAATAAAACTTGTCTTTGTCTCTCCATCATCATGTCTTTGTTTCATCTTCCTAAATCCAAAATCAGAACAGAGCTGTGCCTCCTCTTACTAAATATGAACAAATGGGAATCCACGTCATACCTCCAAACAGCCACTAGAGGGTGCTATTGTGCTAACTGTGAAAAGCAGTTCACCTTCAGAATATTCCATCACTCTTCAAATTTCATCTGAGTTTACAAAAAGAACCACTCTCCAATAACTTCCCATTGTCACTTGGCCCTTGGTCCAACCTCAAGTGGACATTTGAGGAACTGCAGCTTGTTGCACTTATAGATTGGCTTCACTTTTCAACAGTGCAGATCACCGCTTACACGAGATAGGGTCCATGATCACTGTAACATTTTTTTGTTGCTTTAATAGCAGATATTATAAAATAGTGATGATTAGTAAAGGATGTGTCATACCATCCTCCTATGTGATGTTTAAGTGATGATAAAACCGCATATTTGACTCAGTGTAATGTATTTGATGGATGTACTATTTTATTCAATTAATCTGAACATTTCTTTAAAATGATGGAGAAATATTCAACTTTTTCTTTGTGGCACGATAAAGGCTTGAAAAGCTTTAAAGATTTCTATAAAAATGGTGTTTTTTTGTAACTTTACTGATCTATCAAACCAATTTCAACTCCCACCCTCTCATCTCTTTCGTTACTTTCAGATTAGACACTGTGAAATCCTTGTTTCCAACTTTTCCCTCCTCTCCTCCAACCCAACTATGGGATGATTTCCTTAGCTTCAACCCTCTTCAAAAGTCACTTATCTCAAAGGATTATAACAAACTCCTCGCTTGCAACAACGTTTTAACCACTAAAGTCAGAACTGACTGGGAGCTTGAGCTAGGGTTGAATTCGAGAGAGGACTGGTGGGATGCGGCTGTCAAAAAAATTAACACAAGCTCAACCTGTGCTCAGCTCACCCTCATACAATTCAAGGTGTTATTTAGGATTCATTTCTCCAAAGCCCGTTTGTCACAAATTTATCCTTCAGTTACTGACAGCTGTGATAAATGTCACGCTTCCTCTTGTACCCTAACTCATATGTTTTACTCTTGCTCACTATTATCTAGCTTTTGGCAGAGCTACTTTACCACCATATCCAAAATACTTTCAGTAAATATAAATAATTCTCCCCATATTGCCATATTTGGATGTCCTGAAGACTACCATCGATTCACCTCGAAGCAGTTAGATGTAATAGCATGCACTTCTTTATTAGCAAGACGCTGTCTTCTTTTTCACTGGAAGTCCACCAAAGCTCCTTCCAGCACTCAATGGCTCAAGGATGTCATGTCTTTTCTAAAACTGGAGAAGATAAGATACTCACTAAGAGGCAGCTCTGGAAAGTTTTACGATAGGTGGCAACCCTTTTTATCCTTCTTTAAAACTCTGAAGTTTTTGCCTCCTGATTAATAAATGTTTTTGTGTGCATGTGTGTTTTTAGATGGCAAAAAAATACAGTGCTGAAGATGCTCTGAAAATGATTATGGATGGGAATTCAAGTGACATGGAGCAGCTAGGGGAAGATGATGATGATGATGAGGAGTAAGAGGAATGGACTCCTACTGCAAAGATTGGGGAAAACACAGATAGCAGTGATGATGAGGAAGAGGAAAACCCAGATATTAGCGATGACGATGAAAGCCCAGAAGTCCCAGAAGAGGACACAACAAAACCAAAGGACACAACACTAAAGCAGTCGGCAAGGGGTAGAGTGAAAAGGAAGGTGTATCAGTGGAAAAGAAAACAGTTTGAACCTCCATCTGTTGAGTTTGTGGAATGTGATGAGGAAGACTCTGAAGAGAGGCTTGACTGGACACCATATACTGTATGTATTTTAAAGATTTTGTGACTGACGAACCACAAAATGAGTAAAAATAACTGAAATGTTATGTTTTCCAGACTTCCACCCAGCCAGTTCCATTGGTGGATTTCTCATTACTGCATTATGGAAGCACTTTTTATGTTTGGAATTACAAATTTGTTGGATTTGTTTGTGTTTTATTATGTTTTTGTTTGTTCAGGAAAAAATAATATTTGAGCATGGTGACCTGATGTATCAAATATGATACAAATTGAAACTCATCTATGGAAAATTATATTTGAATTTTTTTTTGTTTGTTTCTTCAGAGGGACCAATAAAGGCTCCAAGTTCAAGGAATTGGAATTCTCTGTCAATTATTTAATGGTTTGGGCTTTACAGGGTTAACATTATTACTATATATTGATATTGTTTGGGAGATATGTCATGTTTTGTTTTCTTTTATCTTTCTCTATGCCCACTGAAAAATTGAAAAAAAAAAAAAAGGAAATTATGGCTTGTTGTGTTATTATTTTTGTTCTTCAATACTTGGGATGCACAGTATTTTGTTGTAAAAGTCATTCACTATACATATTTTTTATTTTGTGACTTCCGGTGTTGATCTGTCATTGTATACTTCCCATATTTCTCAATAAATATATTAATTATAAAGTGATGTAGAAATGACATTAAACTTAATTTAAAAAGCACTTTGGAGGAATGGGATTTAAAGGTGACATATCATGCAAAATGGACTTTTTAATGGTTCTCTACCTGAAATATGTGTCCCTGTCTACAAACCCCCCGAGAATGAAAAAAATCCATTCTGCCCCTGTTCTGATTTCTACACCTTTCTGTAAATGTGTGCTGAAACGAGCCGTTTCAGACTTCTGTGTTTTTGTTACGTAACAACAATATCCGTTCTGTCACGGAGTCAGAGCTCGGAGCTTGTTCAGCCCATAGACTGTATAAAATAATACTGAATCCCCTCCTCCGTTTTTCATTACCTGCACAAATGTGTGCTAACAAGGAGCTTAGGAGGGAGGCATGCTAGTTGTAGGCTGTCTTAATAAACACAAAGGTCGGTTTTACTCCCCACGTCTGCAGATTTGAAGATCTAGTGGATGATTTTTATTTATCATGGATAAGTGCTAGCGCTAGTTAGCATAGCCACATAGCTACATGTTCATAGCTTTAGCTGTGTACCAAGACACACGTCGACATACTGACAAATAAAACAACAAGAAACACTAAATCTGTGACCAATCCTTCAGAAAGGTCCTGCTGCAGGCGCCTCTCCATCAGGATCAGTTTCTGGATCAGATTCAGAGGGTTGAAGTAACGCGGGTCTCTGAGCAGCCGTGTATATTCAGCAAACATGTAAACATTAGATCAACGTGCTGGAGAGCCGAGGCACATCCACTTCCTGAGGGGGCGTGGTCAGAGAGAAAACAGACTGTTCTGAGGAGGACTGAAGAAGAGGGCTTTTCAGGCAGACCAAAATCTGATTTCAGATTTGAAGTGTTTTTTTGAGCATAAACTTTAAAGACATGTTTTGGGGACCTCTTAGACCAATATATATTGATGAAAAAAGCGTGATATGTCACCTTTAACTCATGGTGGCTTCAGTCAAGTCTGCTCTGACTGTCTTCACACACTGTTAATATTCCCTTCTTATCTTTTGTATTTAAATCCTGAATAATCTCATTTAGTTTGCTCTGCTTTTATTTTGAAGCATTTTCTCCTATGAAAAGAGTTTCATTCATACATGTGACTTTTCTGGCGTAAAGAAAGTAAGGGCTGAGGTCAAGGATAAGATGTGGTCAAGAATGTGAAGTATAGTCAAGCTTTTAGTGATGATACCCACGATTTCAATTAACTCAGTGAACTGGTCAGAGTCATGAAAAGCTGCGGTACAATAGTGGTTCAGTGATATAATTAAATGGAGCAGGAGTAACTCTTCAGCACTTTCAATGTAGGTATTTTAAAGCCTAGTTGTGTTTTGTACTTTGACTTATCTGCTTTTTTTTTAAAAAGGTCAGACATTCTTTTGCAATCTGTCTTTTTAAAATGAAAATCATGATTTGATTAACAACCCAAAAAGAGAGACAAGGCATATGCATGTATGACGGATCTTTGAAATGGCTTATTTTATTCAAAACACAGAAGAAGTTGCATCGAAGTCCTTGGGCGATGAAAAACCTGTCAGATACTCAAAGTGAACTTTAGATCTTGTTAAAAGTTTGCTCAGTTCTTTGGTCACACTCTGATACTTCAGCATATCAACTTTGTCTTATACCCTTGTCAGAATGTTTCAACATGTCCTTCAGTCATGCTTTGGTGGCAGCCTCAATGCTGTTGTCGAACCGTCTCTTGTCCAATCAGATGACTTGTCTGAATTGAGTTGTGGGCCTCTCATTGAATCGGAGCTGAGCAGATTAAACATGGGAATAAAAAGGTAAAGCATTTAACCTCCAACCTTACAGAGAGACCTAACCATGGACTAAAACAGAACATGCTCTATAAGACTTTCATTTGGGAGACAGTGCCACAAACAGTAAATCCCATAGGAAAATAAATTTAGAGAGGAGATCTCAAAAGTGTTTCATTTATGTCTCCAAGACAACAATGAGATCTGTTTGAAAGCAAAATGAGACTATAGCTTATGTCTCCTGTTTCTCATTCTTGCCCCCAGAAAAAAGTTGTAAAAAGTCTCAGCTTAGTCTCCCTTTCAGTTCAAAAGGAGATCTGGTCAAAATCTGAGAATTTGATAACAAAAACTTACTGCGAATGAGGCAAACACTGGAGACACTGGCACAGGGAAACAAGAGGTACATGCAGGAGGGTTTGACGTACAATGATCTGACAAGAGACAGGGGAAACAGAGCAACTAAATACAGAGTAATTAACACAGGTGTGGAGCACAGGACACAGGTGAAACTAATCAGGGTAATCAACAAGGAGGGAAACACACAAGGGCAGAAAGTAACTAACCTGGAAACACAGGGATCAGAACTGCAAAACAGAGTACACAAGACAAGAGTAAGAAACACCAGAAAGTACAAAAAGAGACATGGACCACAGAACACACAAGGGGACACATAGGATAACTGATACTGAATAAACAGGAAAAACCAAGGCATGAAACACAAGCAAAAAACTAAACTGATCAACTCATGACAGCCCATAGGAAAAGAAATGTAGAGAGGAGATCTCAAAAGTGTTTCATTTATGTCTCCTAGACAACAATGAGATCTGTTTGAAAGCAAAATGAGACTATAGTTTATGTCTCCTGTTTCTCATTCTCACCTCCAGAACAAAGTTGCACAAAGTCTCAGCTTAGTCTCCCTTTCAGTTCAAAAGGAGATCTGGTCAAAATCTGAAATGATTCTCAGGTATTTCTCAAGTGTTGTGACTCCTTTTGAGCTCAGGTGGAGAAATCAGGGAGCTCTCTCAATCTAACCTCATCCCTTTGTTTTTGTCAGACTCAGTTTTTGTGTCTCAAGTTGAGCTCAGATGGAGCAAAGAAAGAGCCTGAGCTCATCTTTTCATGAACATTTATAGTGCCCTGCAAAATTAAGATTTCAATGTAATTGTCCACAAACTTACAATTCTCATTCTCATCCCCCCGCTCACTACTCCCCACATTTCCTGTCTCTCTTCAGCTGTCCTGTCCAATAAAGGCAAAAAGGCCAAAAATATATTTTAAAAAAAAGAAGAAAATGAGCCATTAATGAGATCTCTCATTTTAAAGTCTCAAATAAGGCTCATGTCATGGTCTCAACTATTTCTCCTAGTGAATTTTAGGAGAAACTAATGAGAAACCAATGAGAACAATTTGAAACTTGAATGAGGCTGAAGTGAGAATCTCAATTTTGTCTCCTGAGACTTATAAGAGAAAGACTTGAGCAGTAACATTTTCCTCTGGGATCTGATGATGCATGTAAACCCACTCACATGAACACGTAACCCTACCTTGACCACCCTGTTGAAAACACTCTGCAGATTTAGTTCATACGGTCCTTTAAACTAAGATTAGACGATTATTCTGAATATAAAAATCCTTCAAATAGACGTTTGATGGACTCTTCAGTTCAAAAACAACGTCTCCCAAACAAAAGCAGAGGGATGTTCAGAGACATCGCCATTCATCTCTTTCATGAAGCTTCTATAATAACACACTCATTGTTTCACAGAGGGGACTAAGTGTATCTGTTTTGTTGTATGTTCCTGCAAGTTGAAGGTCAGTCCCTTCCATAAAGTGGGATCACAACAATACTTCAAACAGAGATGGCGAGCGGAGGTGTGGGCTCTGAGGCGTCCAAGGTTCGCCGCTCGATCAATATCCCAACGCCAGACCTCAATTTAGAGATGTCCCTCTCGCCTTAAAAAAAGAAGAATGGATGCTCTCTGCGGCGGCATGGCTCAGGGTTTCATGTCATTTTCCTGAAAGAATTCATCTTATTTTTAATAACTCGTGTACACGGTTCAGCACAGATGTATGCTCTGCCTCAGTGTTACCGTGTCTTTATGCTTCTTTAATTTCTTTCACTTCTTTTACTTTCTTTCACTTTTTGGTTCTTTGTTGATTTGTGTAATTATTTTGCCATTTCGGCCAAAGTATCCTTGAAAAACGCATTTCAATTTCTGTGGACTGTCCTTTTTAAAGAGAGGTCAAACAAAACGCAGTATGTACCCAAATCCAATATTACTTAATGCCCTTGTCCTTTTCTCTCCTCATCTACATCGGCTGAAAAATGTGCAGTTTTATAGCCCCGGTTTTTTAAGTCCTCAGAACAATGTTAGCGTCTGTTTAATTAATAGTATGTAGAATTATTTTAATGTAAGGAAAACACTATGACAGTCCAGAAATAATGAGTATTAGTTGGTTCATTTTCAAACAATTAAAGCACAACATTTTCACAAACTCAGAGCCTGAAGATGTCCTTCTATGTCACAAAAATGCTAAATATTAGGGATGTCCCAATCAGCTTATTTAATATTAAATATTTGCCGATACTGAGTCCCGATCTGATACTTGTGTTTGCCTAGATAATAGTTGCACAAGAGGTAAGAGAGTTGAGCTGAACACTCTTTTTTTTTCCTTTAACAAAAATAGGTCATTTAAAAAACACCTGAAATATGTCTTATGTTTATTCCATTTTACTTAAAGGTGACATATTATGCTCTTTTCCATCAAAATATATTGGTCTAAGAGGTCCTCAAAAACATATCTATAAAGTTTATTGCTTAAAAAAAACACTTTGAAATCAGATGTTGGTCTGCCTGTAAACCCCTCTTTTTCAGCCCTGCTCAGAACAGGCTGTTTTCTGTGTCTGTGCCTTTAAATGAGAATGAGCTCTCTGACCACGCCCCCTCAGGAAGTGGGTGTAGCATCGGCTCTCCAGCACGTTGATCTAATGTTTACATGTTGGCTGAATATACACGGCTGCTCACAGACCCGCGTTACTTCAACCCTCTGAATCTGATCCAGAATCTGATCCTGACGGAGAGGCGCCTGCAGCAGGACCTTTCTGAACCATTGGTCACAGATTTAGTGTTTCTTGTTGTTTTATTTGTCAGCATGTCGACGTGTGTCTTGGTACACAGCGACGAACATGTAGCTATGTAGCTATGCTAACTAGCGCTAGCACTTATCCATGATAAATAAAAATCATCCACTAGATCTTCAAATCTGCAGACGTGGGGAGTAAAACCGACCTTTGTGTTTATTAAGACAGCCTACAACTAGCATGCCTCCCTCCTAAGCTCCTTGTTAGCACACATGTGTGCAGGTAAGGAAAAACAGAGGAGGGGTTGAGTTGTATTTTATACAGTCTATGGGCTGAACAAGCTCTGAGCTCTGACTTCCTGTTACCAGATGTCGTTGTGACGTAACAAAAACACGGAAGTCTGAAACGGCTCGTTTCACACACATTTACAGAAAGGTGGAGAAATCAGAACAGGGGCAGAATGGATTCTTTTCATTTTCAGGGGGTTTGTAGACAGGGACACATATTTCAGGGAGAGAACCATTAAAAAGTCCATTTTGCATGATATGTCACCTTTAAAGCTAGGGTTGGTAGTCATGGAAAACTAGCACGAATTTGAATGTAGCATTTCCTCAGGACAGCGTCTAACCCCCTCCCCCCCTCCCTTCAGAGCTCCTCCAAAATGACGCCCCTGCTCACATGCACAAGCGCCGCTGATTCATGACCATATGATGGTGACTGATTCAAAACCGGTCCTCAGCACATCGTTTGTGTTCTGCACTACATCAACTCATGTCTCACTCAGCGGTAAGAAAACACCAAAACATTCTCATTGTGAAAGTTAAAAACACAAACAAACATGATATGTACGCATTGCAGGAGGCGGGCAGAACGGCAGGAAGGGATCTGATTGGTTTGATAGCGTCACAACAAACGTTATCTGAAGACACTTTTACAAACAGAGCAGGTCTAGACCACTCTATGTCAAATTATGAACAGAGACCCAACACCAAGACAGGATAAGACTCAGTCTTACCCCACCTTAATACACCCTGAGCATTGCACCTTGCATTATTTAGCTAGTTACAGCGGCGTGGAAAGGCTTCCTTTTAACAGGCAGAAACCTCCAGCAGGACCAGACTCATGTTAGACACACACCTGCTGAGACCAGGTTGGGTCTGGAAAGAGGGATAGAGGAGAATAAGAGACAGAGGGAGCGGTGATAGTGATGAGACGAGTAGTAGTAGCTGTTGCCGCTGGAGTCCAGCACGTCTATATCAGCTGGAGTCTGGAACGTCCACAGCAGGAGGAACCTACGAGACAAGGGAGCTCAGGGACTCCAGAAAGGTCTATGGTTAGGAACTTTAATGGGACAGGAAGAGTTTAAGAAAGATAAGGGGGTGAGATAGGATCCCAGTGTGTCAGTGCTCCAGTTCCCCCGGCAGTCTAAGCCTATAGCAGCATCCTCGTGAAGGTCCCAAGGATGCAAGTCTTGTAATAGATTAAATCCATAAAGAGCCACAGATTACTTTAAATGTATCAATGAACAGATAAACACATCACCACATTAATAAGACAACATTTTCTTTTCCCTGAGGCTGTGTAATCAAATCTGAGTTTTTCTCCCCTGACCAGCAACCAGTTCAAGGCCTTTAAAGAAGAAACCTGTCATGGTCATTTTGAATTACAGACAAGAAAACCCTCATTTCTCCCTCTGAGTGCAGCTTTTTGTGTGTTTTCAATTATAAACTCTTTGGACAGAAGGTCCTAAAAACCATGCAGAATGCTGATGCGTTCAAGCCAACTACAACCCTTTTTGTAAACATTGTTCCCTAAATTGAAAGCATTTTTCCTTTGATTAAAGAATTGCTTAAGTGACTTGCCCTTGACTTGTACCGCACTGTGGTTTTAGAGGGATGTTTGAGTGAACACACACCTCTAAAAAGGACACACTGCAGGTATTTGGTGCTTTGTGTACCCGTTGGTTTTACAACTGTTGCACATGGACGTGAAAAATAGAGAGAAATTGTACTTTTAAACATCCTAACATGTCTCCACTGCTTTAGACTGATGGATATGCTAATGCTAAACAGATTGGCATTATTGTGTCATACTTTTGTTCTAAGTTTTGAGTGGCTTGTTTATTCCTTGAGACTGAAAATGAAAACATCAGACATTTTTTTGCACGTGGAGCTTGTTGTTGGAAGACAAGAGGACATGTAGTACAAGTAATGCTGAAAGTTACAACCCAGGTCACATTTGTACTTCCACATGCTCTTGGTTGAAAATATGACTCTAGGTCTGTTTTTTTTTAAATCTCTGTGCCTCTTTGAAACCATCAAACATTAGATAAACAGATATTGTACTTCTAAAAAAATGTTTGTATCAATAAGTATGAAAAAAACATTTTAGTTCTTACAACCCTAAATCCTTCATTAGGTTAACATAAACATCTTTAACAAGTAGGTTAGCTAAACCTGAGTTAGAGTTTGGGTCCAGACTTGAACTCTTGGTCTTATCTATCCATCCCGCCCCTTAAACTGTATAAGAAATGGATGTTGCATCCATTACGTCACCCATCTGTTTCTGAAGCCGTTCGTTGGCCGGTGCCATATTGGAAATGCTGAACACAACTAAACATCATCCGAGCTAGAGTGAGGTAAAGAGGCGGGCCTTTAGCCTTTTCGTTATCAGCTACAGGGTGCCAGCTTGTCAATCAAGTCAGACATGTCCTTATTTGGGCAAAACTCGTAAGTTCAATATCTTCAAAAATAACAAAGTATAAAAAAATTCACCCCCGTACAGTGTGTGCTGATAGAGAAATGAGCTATTCAGACCGAAACCGTTTTTTGAACCAGGCTGTAAACATGTTTATTTCTGCTGTAAAGATCGTCTTCTTTGAATGGGTGTGTATGTGGTTTCCTGTGTTTCTGCAGCCAGCCTCTAGTGGACAGTCGATGAACTGCAGTTTTTAACACTTCTGCATGGGCTTCAATTTAAAGGTGACATATCACATAACACAAACGATGTGCTGAGGACCGGTTTTGAATCAGTCACCATCATATGGTCATGAATCAGCGGCGCTTGTGCATGTGAGCGGGGGCGTCGTTTTGGAGGAGCTCTTAAGGGAGGGGGGGAGGGGGTTAGACGCTGTCCTGAGGAAATGCTACATTCAAATTCATGCTAGTTTTCCATGACTACCAACCCTAGCTTTAAAGGTGACATATCATGCAAAATGGACTTTTTAATGGTTCTCTACCTGAAATATGTGTCCCTGTCTACAAACCCACCGAAAATGAAAAAGAATCCATTCTGCCCCTGTTCTGATTTCTACGCCTTTCTGTAAATGTGTGTGAAACGAGCCGTTTCAGTTTTCAGTGTTTTTCATACGTCACAACAATATCCGGTCTGTCACGGAGTCAGAGCTCGGAGCTTGTTCAGCCCATAGACTGTATAAAATACAACTCAACCCCTCCTCTGTTTTTCATTCCCTGCACACATGTGTGCTAACAAGGAGCTAAGGAGGGAGGCATGCTAGTTGTAGGCTGTCTTAATAAACACAAAGGTCGGTTTTACTCCCCAGGCCTGCAGATTTCAAGATCTAGTGGATGATTTTTATTTTTCATGGAAAAGTGCTAGTTAGCATAGCCACAAAGCTACATGTTCGTCGCTGTGTACCAAGACACACGTCCACATGCTGACAAATAAAACAACAAGAAACACTAAATCTGTGACCAATGGTTCAGAAAGGTCCTGCTGCAGGCGCCTCTCCTTCAGGATCAGATTCTGGATCAGACTCAAAGGGTTGAAGTAACGCGGGTCTGTGAGCAGCCGTGTCTATGCAGCCAACATGTAAACATTAGATCAACGTGCTGGACAGCCGAGGCACATCCACTTCCTGAGGGGGCGTGGTCAGAGAGAAAACAGAGTGTGCTGAACAGGGCTGAAGAAGAGGGTTTTTTCAGGCATGCCAAAATCTGATTTCAAAGTGTTTTTTTGAGCATAAACTTTAAAGACATGTTTTGGGGACCTCTTAGACCAATATATGTTGATGAAAAAAGCGTGATATGTCACCTTTAAGACCGGAGATTACTACTTGATGCATCCTCCAATCAATCTTTACAAAGTGGCAACTTCCAGTGCTGAGAAATGAAGCCAGTGCAGAAGTATGAACAACTGCAGTTCCTTAAGTGTCCACTAGGTCATATAGCTCATTTATTTTTTGGTGCTATATAAATAAAGATTGATTAATTGATTGAAGGCTAAGAATAATATATAGATGATACTTTCAGTGACCACATTTGGAAGAAAGAACTGAAAGTCATTGCTCTCTCTATCTTGTTTGACAGGTCACTATCAGACATGATGTTCCCTGCTTGATTGTCTATTTAACTCTTTATTGGAGCATGATTTAAATATCAAACATCAAGCTGTATGTGAGAAGAGATGAAACTATTGATGGAGACCAAAACTCACAATCCATAAAGTTAACAGAGGCTACAAGTTGAGTTTTCTCACCTGATGAAATCCAACCAAACATCATTTAAGTTAGTTAAAGAGCCCCCTGTTGGAAAGAATGCAGATTCAAAGCTCTCCACATGCTGCTCTTTTTCTATACAGTACATATAAGTGAACGTATACAGCTCTATTTTCAGTTTGCAGAGTCAGTTATTCGTAAAGCACCTGTCGATAATAAGGAACAAAACCGTTTTACCGCATTAGTGTGTTTAATAAAAGCTTTAAAAGTAGAATTGATTTTCAGTTTTCCTCACATCCCCTCGTCTCCTCGTGTCCTCATATCTTTTGTTTCCAGAGGAACACAATGCATCTCCATATAGACGAGCACATACTGTATACAGCGCTGCACAAATATGCACACATGCACACACAGGGTCCAATGTACTGAGTCCAGCTGTCTCCGTCTCTGCCATTACTGTAAGAGAATACTCCCGGCCAGCGCTCTAACCCACTCCATCAATCTCTCTCTGTTTGACAGGAAGTATGCCCACCTGTTCTCCCACAGTCCACACGCACACACACTCAAGAGGCCGAGGCTCAACGCGCGACTTCAGGCTTCAGGTTCGGGTTGATGGGGATCTAATGAGGTTAGTGTGTTGTCAGTGTTGATGCAGTAAAAATGCTGTAATGTCTTAATTTATTAAAGCATCACCTGCTGGGATTCAGGTTGTTCTATGCAGTGATTATCTGGCTTTAACAGCTTGATGCAACAAGTTTACTGTGGTTTCTCACATTTCAAATCTCCTTAACTACATCTCTGAATAAACTATGATACATTTAACAGACCAAAAAGACACCTAGGCAATCTAAATTAAGATTAGAACTAATTCCTGTTCAATTTGTGATTGGCATTGCTATTGTAAATATATAATATGTTAACTTTTCAGCTGACCTTAAAGAGTCTTCTTAGAGCTTGGTAAAACATTTAATTTTAGACATTTCTGAGATAATTTAGGACTCTGAAACTGATAAGAGATCATCCCTTGTGTTCTTCAACTTTGTCAAACACTCATTAAAATGTAGAAATGTTGTTAAACTGAAATTTTCTGAAGTTAAAACTGGAGATGATGATACTTGCTGATATTTTGTGCTCGTCACAAGCAAAAACAAGCTGTAAAAACATCCTTTACATGAAATGAACTTGATAAAGTTGTGATCTTGGCAGTTTATAGTTCAAGAAAAGGTCAGAAAAGTCACTACTTTCTGCAAAACATGTTAACACATTGATGGCTGACCTAATAGGAAGGAAAATGTAACTTCAAACAAACAAAAATAAAGGTTCAGATGTTGAAAAACAGTCCAAATCATTACATTGGAATCAATCAATCAATCAATCAATCTTTATTTGTATAGCGCCAAATCACAACAAACGTTATCTCAAGACGCTTTTACAAACATAGGAGGTCTAGACCACTCTATGTCAAATTATGAACAGAGACCCAACTTCAAGACAGGGTAAGACTCAGTCTGACCCCACCTTAATCCATCATGAGCATTGCACATCGCAGTATTTAGCTAGTTACAGTGGCGAGGAAAAACTTCCTTTTAACAGGCAGAAACCTCCAGCAGGACCAGACTCATGTTAGACAGCCATCATGCCTCGACCGAGTTGGGTCTGGAAAGACAGATAGAGGGGAGTAAGAGAGAGAGGTGATAGTGATGAGACGAGTCGTAGAAGCTGTTGCCGCTGGAGTCCAGCACGTCCGTATCAGCTGGAGTCCAGATCGTCCGCAGCAGGAGGACGTCTACGGCAGCTCAGAGGAATCTACAAGACAAGGGAGCTCAGGGACTCCAGAAAGGTCTATGGTTAGTAACTTTAATGGGACAGGTAGAGTTAAAGTAAGTGATGAGGGGGTTGGGGGGAAGGGGGTGAGCTAGGATCCTAGTGTGTCAGTGTGCCAGTTCCCCTGGCAGTCTAGGCCTATAGCAGCATGACAAAAGCTGGTCCAAGCCTGATCCAGCTCTAACTATAAGCTTTATCAAAAAGGAAAGTTTGAAGCCTACTCTTATACTATTCTAATACTATTCATTGTTTGGAATGAATAGTATTAGTGTTTAGCTGACTTATGGATTAAACATTGTCAGCCTCACTAGCTGTCACCAGAGTTAGTAGTCAGCGAAACAAAATATTCATATTTTTATTATCATAGGACCAAAATGACAGCACATATTATGTCTTACCTATATAGCCCCAAATCCCAACAAATGTCATCTAAAGACTCTTTTCAAACAGAGCAGGTCTACACCGTACTCTATGTTCTATTATCAACAAAGACCCAACATCAAGACCGGATCAGATCCAGTCCCATCTTACAGACAGGACTCAGTCTGATCTCATCTTAATCCACCATGAGCAGAGCACTTTGCAGCATTTAGCAAGTTACAGTGGCAAGGACAAACTTCCTTTAACAGGCAGAAACCTCCAGCAGGACCAGACTCATGTTAAACACACATCTGCTGAGACTGTGATGAGTGATTTGAGAGTTGGATGGATTGTTTAAGTGGTGTTCATCAGTCTGTTGGCAGATATCTGCAACTTTGCCAAATACTGGGAGCACTGGCTGGCCTCCTCCTTGGAAAACCTCCCAGAATGCCTTGCAGCCAAGAAACTCCCCATTGCACGGCACTTTGTGTCCTCCCTGAAGAGACAGACGTCCTTCTTACACCTGGCACAGGTATGATATTAAGCAAATAAGAAGTGTACTACTTAACTGCCTTATACTCTCATGTCATGACATTATCTCCTCTTGTTTTTTGCAGATAGCCCGCCCAGCGCTGTTCGACCAGGCTGTGGTGACCAGCATGGTGTCAGATATCGATAATGTGGATCTCAGCAGCATCAGCTCACAGCCTCTGCTCAGTATTAACACCTCAGGAGAGCAAGACCCAGATATGTACTCTGAGTGTGAGTCAGATACTGGGGGATGTTACATTTACAGATTTATATTCATCACCCAACTTTAGAGAGAAAATAACGTAGTACGATTTTTAACTTCCAGACGACTCCATCAGCATCTTTCCACGCCACAGTGGAGTCCTTCATCGAGTGGTTGGACTCTGTAGTGGAGCAGAAAGTCATCAAGGTAACAGCTGTTCATCGACACACATCTGAGACCGAGTTGGAGAGAGGGATAGAGGGAGATGAAGAGAGAGAGATGATAGTGGGGAGATGGATAGTAGTAGTTGTAGCAGCTGGAGTCTGGCACGTTTACAGCAGAGACTCAGAGGAACCTACGAGACAAGGGAGCTCAAGGACTCCAGGAAGGTCTATGGTTAGGAACTTTGATGGGACTTGTTGGGCTTGGGAGTGACAAATTCAAACTTTCTAAGAACTTTCAGGATCATTAAAAGTTGAATATATTTATACTTTTTTAAGGACAAACTTCCTTAAACAGGCAGAAACCTTGAGCATGAAGGTGCTAGCTCTTCTATTGTTAGCCAGCACTAATTTGATATCCTTTACCAGCAGACTCTGTGATCCTGTGTTAAGCTCTGTCATATGTTTTTACCTTAAGTCGTTTCAATTTGTCTAAATTAATTAGTCGCTTTGGACCACCCGTCATTCAAACCTCAGAGTGAGGTTTGAATCAGCACCTGTCAATATCGGTTATTGACTCATCTTTGGAAGGGACCCGGTCCTTTTCACCGCAGACGTTTTGACTTGTTATAATAACTCAGCTTAAATAAAGTCATGAATCTAGCAGCTCAATCAAGGCCAGCCAATATTTGCTTTTATAATCTTACACGTCTGCTTTTCCTTCAGTTATGTGTCCAAGGCTTTCTCAATAGCTGTGAGGATGTATAACTTTAAAAGTCATTTCTTACCTCCTGTCAGAGACGTTGGCGTCCGTAGATTGAATTTCTTTGGATTTCATCTTCTTCACCAATGTGAGCAATAAGACACGAGCAGCCTTGAGGGACAGGCCGGTTAAGACGACAGAGGCATGAATATGAGGTTAATAATAGTATTTAAAAGGCCTGAAGTCATTTCAGTCGTGCAGGAATAAAGCCAGGAAGTGTGTTTGCAGTGTGAGATATTTTCTTCCGTCTGTCATTTCATCCCTTTAAGACTTCTAATATCTAATGTGTCTCCAGAGGTGCAGTTTGCAAACCTTCATTTCCATGGATATCTAGTATTTGTGTAAAAATGTAAACCTTGCAGATTCAAAACTGGTTTCTCTGAGGGTTTTTCTTCCAAAATGAGTTAAAAAGTCTCTTTTCTGTGACTCAAACGTTTCCTCCTCGTTGTGGGATTTGCAGGATTTGAGCCCATGATCCTCTGATCTCTCACCTTAGGCTCCCGCTGTCTCCGTCCAAGTTAAGAAATGCTTCAGACAAAAGAGAGACCAAATCCTTTCAAACTCCTCCTTTGACACGACTTTTTTCTTCTTCTTCCTCGTGTGGCCATAGATCACCTGTCCAACCAGATTTGCTCGTCTTCACACCTCACCAATCACTCTTCATCCCCCTCCTCTTCCCCTCCTCTCTCCTTCTCTTCCTTTTCTTTAGCTCTTTGGTCCCCAACACTATCAAGAACACACACACACACGCACACACACACACAAACAGTCACACACACACAGACACCCTGAGGCCCCCATGGTGCTCACTAATGCTTGTGGGACTCAGGAAGGAAATGTTGTGGTGTTCATGGGGGAGGGGAGTCCTGGTGTTAGAGGGTTCAAGGTGGGTCTCCTCTCAGGTTACCTGTCCAGGTAAGTCTGTGTTTGTTTAGTGTTACCTCCCAGTAGTCCGGAGGTCCAGGCTGAGACACAGGAAGCTCTCTGTTCAGGTGTGTGTGAGGTTTTGATGTTTAAAGGGGTGATACTCAAACTTTATGGATACCTCTGCAGATCAAACAATGGGCTCAAAATATTTGCCATGTTTCTCTACTATCCGTCTCACCACTATCATCTCTCTCTCTCTCTTTCTCTTCATCTCCCTCTATCCCTCTCTCCAACACGGTCTCAGCAGATGTGTGTCTAACATGAGTCTGGTCCTGCTGGAGGTTTCTGCCTGTTAAAGGAAGTTTGTCCTTGCCACTGTAACTTGCTAAATGCTGCAAAGTGCTCTGCTCATGGTGGATTAAGATGAGATCAGACTGAGTCCTGTCTGTAAGATGGGTCTGGATCTGTTAATAATAGAACATAGAGTACAGTCTAGACCTGCCCTCTTTGGAAAGAGTCTTCAGATAATGCTTGTTGTGATTTTGCGCTGTAGAAATAAAGATTGATTGATTGATTGTTTACCCAGCTCAGAAGTCACCCGTCTGTCTGTCTCTTTAAAAATACATTTAAAGCCTTAGATGGGGTCCATCTTCTGTCCAAGATAAGACTTGTCATTGTAATGTTGGCTGGGGTTCAGGCACTGTCAAGGCTGAGCTTTCACTGCCTCTCAGAAACATACAAACAGCTGAGCGGTGGAGGTCTAGGTGCTTTTACGTCGATAAACTTGGAAGAAAACAATTAAAGTTCTCGTCTGTTCAGCTGCTGTCAGCGAGGAAAGTCTTTATACCTCACATTCTTGAACTTATGTATCTGTTTGGTCTAGTTAAAGTGCATCCTAACATCCAAACTGATTAACTGGAAAATTGGTAACAGATACGGATAGTGAATTCACTGGTTAAAAAATCAGAAATTTCTAAAGGATGAAATCCAAAGTCAAAGGGTCAAACAGCTTGATCGACTTGTTTTCTTATATGTAGATTTTGCAGAAGAAGCTGGAAAGCAAAGACAGAAAGACAGGGACCGTCCAATAGAAGTGGGATTTAGAAGGTTTAAAGCACAATCAGCTATCTCATTAGGATAATTGGGAGTGCATTAACAACGTTTGCAAAGGACAGTGAAGAAGTCGTTAGACGAACCAGTTCAAACAAAGGTAGTACAACAAATGTTATCCTCAGACTCTTTCCAAACAGAGCAGGTCTAGACCGTACTCTATGTTCTATTGTTAACAAAGACCCAACATCAAGGCCGGATAAGATCCAGTGGCAAGGACAAACTTCCTTTAACAGGCAGAAACCTCCAGCAGGACCAGACTCATGTTAGACACACATCTGCTGAGACCGTGTTGGAGAGAGGGATAGAGGGAGATGAAGAGAGAGAGAGAGGGAGAGGGAGAGAGAGAGAGAGAGAGAGAGAGAGAGAGAGAGAGAGAGAGAGAGAGAGAGGGAGAGAGAGAGAGAGAGAGGGAGGGAGGGAGGGAGAGAGAGAGAGAGAGAGCGGAGAGGGAGAGAGAGAGAGAGGGAGGGAGAGGGGGAGTGAGGGAGGGGGAGAGAGGAGAGAGAGAGAGAGAGAGAGAGAAGAGAGAGAGGGATGGAGGGAGGGAGGGAGAGAGAGAGAGAGAGAGAGAGAGAGAGAGGAGAGAGAGAGGGAGACGGGGGAGGGAGGGAGGGAGGGAGGGAGAGAGAGAGGGAGACAGAGAGACAGAGAGGGAGGGAGGGAGTGAGAGAGGGAGAGAGAGAGAGAGGATAGTAGTAGCTGTTGCTGTTGGAGTCTGACACGCCCACAGCAGCAGGAACCTACGAAAGACAGGATCTCAGTGTGTCAGTCCCCCCAGCATGTAAGCCTAAAGCAGCATAACCAAGACCTGGTCCAAGCCTGATCCAGCTCTAACTATAAGCGTTATCAAAAAGGAAAGTTTGAAGCCTACTCTTAAAAGTAGCTTTCAATGTTAATGCCAGCATGTGAATGATTTGCTGTTCTGTGAGGACTAAAGAGTTAAACTATGTTCATATTTACAAGGACAAACTTCCTTTAACAGGCAGAAACCTCCAGCAGGACCAGACTCATGTTAGACACACATCTGCTGAGACCGTGTTGGAGAGAGGGATAAAGGGAGAGTGGCTACTTTAGAGAAACCTTTCTTCTACTTGATTTTTATGGATCATCTTTTAACATTTCCATAGTTACCTTAACTTGGTTAAACACAGAATGCGTGGATTCATTGAGATTTCTTATCTACATAAAGGTGGAAGTATAATTATTGTCCACAAAGAGCACTCCTGAAAGTCCGTCCACAGCACAGCTACAGTCTCCACTTCTCCTCAAGTTGAAGTCGTTGGAATCCGAGCCTGTGGGAGGTAAACAAAGCTCCATAAAAGTCAGTGAGTGTGTGTTCAGCCCGGAGATTTGTGTTACCCCACAGCTGACAGTTCTGACAGTGAGACCCTGGATAACAAGAAGCACAGCTGGTGTTTCCACCCGACCACAGCCCTCCACTTAAACACTAACACACTGAGCCTGTTCATTGTGGCCTCATGACGAGCAGATCAGCCCTTTAAATGATTTCTGAACGCAGCACGTCGCCGGGTTTGTATATACAGTACAAGTGAGGACCAGAAGTCTCACCTGACGTTTTGAGAATTAAAAAAGACAAAGTTATCATGTCGCTGACATTTAGTTAGTTTTCTTCTTAGTGTGTTTCCAGCATGCACACAATTAAGACATTAGAAGGAAGGTGTTAGACTGTATTTGATGGTTTAGGCTAATATTGTTGCAGCTGAAAGAGTGTTTTCCCCTGAAGTTTCAGCTGATTGTGTTTGGTTATTTGGTGGACAAAGTACTCAGCTTCTGTTTTTGAGTCAAGCTTTAGATCAAGGTCACATGTTACTCCAATATGGATGAAAGTCTCTCAGTATTACTTGAGTTAGAGTACAGGAGTACTTGCTTTTAAAAATACAATTTGAGTACATACACTCAAAAAAGATGCTGAAGTTTGGTACTCAAATAAATGTACTCCTTTACTTTCCAGCACTGGTTAGTTGGTGATATTGTGGACTTCACCTTTGCCTGAAACATTAGTGATAAGTTACTGAAACCACTGTTGTATGAGTTGATTGAGCATGATTTTGTAATCAAATTAAATGAAGTTAAGGTGTTAACTTAGATTCGGGAGCAGGACCACGCCTAAACCACACCCTCAATCACCTGACAAGCCTTCTTAAACGTAGCCAGCCTACTCCAACTGCTTGTCCGTGATTCTTCAACCCACCCTCCCTCACCTTACTCTACTGCACTTAACCTATTTCCTTGTCCTCTCCTACTCAACTCGTGCTCGCTCCTTCTATGCCCTGTCTACTTCCAGGTACAACCTGGGTCAAGATCAGCTCCAGCAGGATAACGCTGAGACGGAACCCCCATCCTGAGTCTCCTTCTGCTGGGCACACCACGCACAACTAATTCATTAAATGTGCAACTTATATCCTTGTGTGGCGTGGTCCTTGCTAGTGAATATCAACTAACAATTTCTTTAATGGAATATGAAAGCAAACAACCAGAAGGCAAACAAACCAAGATAAAAAAAAAGACATGTAAAGGTGTGTATTGTTGGCTACTTTGTTAGCATTCGCTAGAATTTGTTAGCATTCGTTAGCATTGGAAAGGGAACTACAGTAAGGCAAAATGCAAGATTTTACGCTAACATGGCAAAGACACATTTGTAAATTATTGTATGGAGGAAAAGGTAAGTAAATCAAGGCATTGCAAGCCAAAATACTGTTTGGTAGTCACTGGTATCTATTCAGCGATTATTCGTTATCAAGCCCCCCAAACATGCACAGATGAAGGCAAATCAATATCAGATAAAACTGATACTCCAATATTTTCTTCTTTTTGCTAAATAAACTCCCATATAATGAAGAAGTTAACCAGCAACTCCCATAACACTTCACCGTGTGTGATGCAGGTGAGAATAAAAGTAAACACTCCACGGTACACCCGTCACTTGAACGTTAGTGTGACAGTCACGTTAACCAGCACCGGGATGAGGTGCTGCTAGTAGCGGGCACTGGCAGTGTTGGTCTCGACCATAGACTGTAAAAAATATGGACGTAGTATCCGTGACGTCACCCATCTGTTTCTGAAGAGCTGTTTTGAGACCAATCGGCTGCGGCAGCCATATTGCTTCTGTCGAGCCAGTGTGACGTAAAGAGGCGGGCTTTGAGCCTCCTAGCCAACAGCTGCAGTGTTCCTGCAGGCAGCTGTGCCTCTCACTGGAAGACTGGTAATCTCAATATCTTCTAAATTACCGAATTAGAAAAAAATTCACCCCCCTCACAGTGAGAGGACATTGAGAAATTAGCTATTCAGACTACACTCATCTTTTGTACCAGGCTGTAAACATGTTTATTAATGCTGCAAAGATCGTCTTTTCCCCATTCATGTGTATGTGACTTCCGGTACTTCCGGATCCAGCCTCAAGCAGATCCTCGATGAACTGCAGCTTCGAACACTTCCGCATTGGACTCATATTTTTAGACCGGAGGTTGCCGCTTGGTCTCGACCTAAATGCCAGAGCGGCGTGGCGTGTATGCTAACATTTTACAGCCAAGCTCAGCGACTGTCACTAATTTTTTCTTCTTCTTCTGCTATTTAATATGCTTAGCAAACAGCTTTAAGATGCTCTGTTGCCACAGTCTGGTGGGAATATTGTATTACAACCAGGCACCGGTAAAAACAAGGAAAAATCATCCTTTTTAAAATAAGATATTATTCGTATGAACTCTTATGAACAAATATTCAAGCAGTCGAAAATCATTACCCAATCCTAAAGTAAATATCTGTTGGATTTGGACTTAGTGTCACTTTCATCAATCAATCAATCTTTATTTATAAAGCGCCAAATCACAAAAAATGTTATCCTAACAAAGACCCAACATCAAGACAGGATCAGATCCAGTCCCATCTTACAGACAGGACTCAGTCTGATCTCATCTTAATCCACCATGAGCAGAGCACTTTGCAGCATTTAGCAAGTTACAGTGGCAAGGACAAACTTCCTTTAACAGGCAGAAACCTCCAGCAGGACCAGACTCATGTTAGACACACATCTGCTGAGACCGTGTTGGAGAGAGGGATAGAGGGAGATGAAGAGAGAGAGAGAGATGATAGTGGTGAGACGGATAGTAGTAGTTGTAGCAGCTGGAGTCTGGCCCGTCCACAGCAGCAGAGATCCAGAGGAACCTACGGGACAAGGGAGCTCAGGGACTCCAGAGAGGTCTATGGTTAGTAACTTTAATGGAACTTGTTGGGCTTGGCAGTCACAAATTAAAAGTCTTTAAAGTTTCTTTAACAGGCAGAAACCTCCAGCAGGACCAGACTCATGTTAGACGGACGTCTGCTGAGACCGTGTTGGAGAGAAGGATAGAGGAGATTAAGCAAGCATATACAGGCGGTGAAGCTAGCAGCCACTGGGGATGATACTATGAAGTTGGACTGACTCCTCACACTTGCCTATTTTGCTGAAGCCATCTTAACTTATTGACTTAGAATTCAGCTTATCTACTTTGAAGATGAAACACACTTAGTAGCTGTAGTTGTAGTTTTGTTTTGATGGTGTAAAAGATTATCTTCACTCTCAGTTTTTCATCTTTTCCCTCTTTACTCGATCTGTTTGCAACAAAACGTCCATCACTCTTTCCCGCTCGTGTTTCTTCTCGCGGCTGCAAACAGAGGTTTGAAATGTGGGGAATGTTGCAGAACAGAGCAGGAGGATTCACTCTGCTTTGTTAAAGGGCTGTTCCGCTCCATCTCTCCTGTGAACAGTCGTCCAGGGAAGGAGAAACCCGATAGCCTCACTTAGCTCTGATCTGCTCTACCTGCAGAGATCACACGCTGGAGGTCGGAGGGATGGAGGGAGAGTGGTGAAGAGGTATGGAGTTAGATGGGAGAGTAAAGGTGGATACTTTTTTTTTACCTTGAGGGGATATTTTATGCTAACATGTTAACATAAAATGAATGTCAGACACATACCAGACTTACTGCATCAATTAGACAACATGAACTGCAAGTGGTCTTGAAGTACTTCAGCTGCACTTACAAACATTCATATTTTCAACATTTCATGCTGAAACATTTTATCCTTCATCCTTTGAAGTTAGTAGAGAATGAAATGAAATATCAAAATATGCATCCTTTCACATGTTGGGCTGAATGTTTCTTTAAGATTGATGAACAACAGTGGACTGAAAACCTCTTTACTGTACACAATAAATAATCCTGAGAGTTTTTTCTCTTCTGGCAAACAAATCTCAAGATAACTTCTTTGAAACAGTCCTGTGATAGGAACATTCAGAGTGATGTGATAAAATGTTGGGTCATTTTTTGGTTTCATAAACTTTCCCTTCCCCCTTGTCTTCATACAAAGACCACTGAACGTGTCTGAACTCGCTGGTGGTTTCAAGACCAGCAGAGAGCTTCAGCTTAGAAACAGCTGCTGAGCTGCTGCTGGAAACAAGGATGGTGACACATTTAGACTGATTCATAAAGTACATTTGGCGGAAAACCAAAACATCAGGGTAAAGGAAGGAGAAGAGGGTGGCTGTTGTATACATCTTAATGGAGCTGTCAGTTTGATGAGACTTTGTCTGTCTGTCTGTCTGTCTGTCTGTCTGTCTGTCTGTCTGTCTGTCTGTCTGTCTGTCTGTCTGCTGGGCCATCCATCCCCCATTCCATCTGTCCATCCATCTGTTCCCTCATCCATCCATCCATCCATCAATCTGTTGTTCCATCCATCCCTCAGTCTATACACTTATCCATTCAATTATCCATTCAGTATTTAATACCCATCCATCATTCCATCCTTCTTCTGTTCCATCTATCTGCCAGTCTATCCATTTATCCATTCAATATCCAATATCAAATATCCAATACCCAATATACAATATACAATATACAATATCCATCCATCCATCCATCCATCCATCCATCCATCCATCCATTCATCCATTCAATATCCAATATCCAATATCCAATATCCAATATCCATCCATCCATCAATCCATCCATCCATCCATCCATCCATCCATCCATCCATTCAATATCCAATATCCAATATCCAATATCCATCCATCCATCCAACCATCCATCCATCCATCCATCCATCCATCCATCCATCCATCCATCAGACTAACCTTCATTTATCCATCATCTATCCGCCATGACATCCATTCATCGATCTTTCCATTCAACCACAGTTCCATCCATCTGTCCCCTCATTTATCCATCCATTCATCCATCTGTCAATCCATCCATCCAATTTCTATCCATCTGTTAGTCTATACACTTATCCATTAAATCATTCAATCAGTATCCATTAACCAACCAACCAACCAACCATCCATCCATCCATCCATCCATCCATCCATCATCCATCCATCCATCCATCATCCATCCATCCAATATCAACCCTTCCATCCATCATCCATCCATCCACTCATCCATCCATCCAATATCAACCCTTCCATCCATCCATCCATCCATCCAATATCAACCCTTCCATCCATCATACATCCATCCCCTCATCCATCCATCCAATATCAACCCTTCCATCCATCCCCTCATCCATCCATCCAATATCAACCCTTCCATCCATCATCCATCCATCCCCTCATCCATCCATCCATCCATCCATCCATCCATCCATCCATCCATCCATCCATCCATCCATCCATCCATCCATCCATCCATCCATCCATCCATCCATCCATCAATTTGTTGTTCCATCCATCAATCAGTTTATTCACTTATTCATACAATTATCAAATCAATATTCTATATCCATCCATATTATCATCCATCAATCCATTAAGTCCATTCATTGTCCCATCCATCTATATTTCCATTGTTCCACCCTTCATAAGATCCATTCAACCAATGTTCCATCCATCCATCCATTCAAATCTGCACAATCTTTTTGCATATATCCTGAATTTTGTAGTTTTTGAACCTTTCATTGTTTAAAACACACACATATATATATATCTTCCCACTAAAGAACAGTAATCTCTCGTTTTATTTTAAATTCTAACTTTGAATCGCTCACCACCAACATTTCTTCAGAATCTGATTGAATGAAACACACACAAAGCTTGACCTCTAACTGGTTACATGTGCGTCATTTTTTGAATTTCATGTCAGTTTCCAAATCAAAAGAAACACAAAAGCATTAAACATTTACCGCTTATGTTAACTGTCAAGATTTTCCAATGTGCTGATTTTTTGGATAATAATTTCTGCATTATATCATCATAAAATATAACATTCAATTCAATTTCCTTTACTTTGAAACACATGTATCCTAGAAATAAGCTTCATATAGAAAGTCAGCTCCAGAAGGTAGGGTTAACCTTACACATGGTGAGAAATCAACCCCCATCTTTAATGAATAGTTGGTAACACTTTACAATAAGGGTCCCTTAATTAGCGTTAGTTAATGCATTATTAAGCATTAATTAACAGTTTAATAATAGTTTAATAATCATTATAATGTATTACCTAACATTAACTAACACATTAGTTAATGCATTAATAAGCAGTTAATTAATGTCCACTGCTCAGAGTTAATTAATACATTATTAAGCATTAATAAAAGTTACAAAACTTAATTAGTTAACCATTAGTGAATGCTTTCTGGACCCTTATTGTAAAGTGTAACACATGTATCCCTTAGGTAACACATACGCTGAAGCAAAATGAGTTGAAATGTAGTTGAAGCAACACATATACAGAATTCAACACATTTTATTTAGAATAAAACAGATAATCACAGATAACATCTCAACTGGCACAGAGAAGTACGGTGGCCCTGAGAGCTAACAGCACTGCAACTTAAGAAAACACATGCAAAAAGACAAAACACAAGCAAATTAAGAAAACATCTTCATCAATTTGACAACACATGCGCAGCATTTAGAAAACGCGATGCAAAGACCACAACACAATACATTAGAAAAACGCGCTGCAAATAGACAGCAACACAACAGAAGTGTTTCCAGAGGACACTTAAAAGTGATGCACACGCTTATGCTTATGCTGATGCTTATGAGGCAGTTTAGCATTTATAATGTGTTACTTAAGTGATGCATGTGTTACACTTTACAATAAGGGTCCAGAAAGCATTCACTAATGGTTAACTAATTAAGTTTTGTAACTTTTATTAATGCTTAATAATGTATCAATTAACTCTGAGCAGTGGACATTAATTAACTGCTTATTAATGCACTAACTAATGTGTTAGTTAATGTTAGGTAATACATTATAACGATTATTAAACTATTATTAAACTGTTAATTAATGCTTAATAATGCATTAACTAATGCTAATTAAGGGACCCTTATTGTAAAGTGTTACCTAGTTACTTTTGGTAGCTTACAATCATTTTTTTTACTGTTATTTTCCCCTGGATGGAGCGAATGTTACACAGAAGAACTGACTTTTGGAAGCCGACGCCTCAGTGTCTTCAAGTACTGAGTACAATAAAGTTCAAAAATCAGACGCTCTCATCAGATTTCTTTTTTGGAGGAGCTCTCGTGGTGAAAAGACTGAGGACCCCTGGTTTAAAGTCATCTTAATCAAACAGTGAAAACTATTCCTGACATTGTTTTATGGATTCATGGAGAACACTTAACTGAGGTGTTTAAAATTTTAGGTTATTCAAAGGAAAAATTCCCCTTTTGTGCTGAAAGAAAAACACTTAAAGTGATGATAATTTAGATGTAGAATAAGCTCTTTGTTCAATCTCTGATAATTGTTTATTCCTAGAAGTAAATTGAAGGTCAGCACTTCAACTCTTCAGTGTATCACAGAACAAACAGCTCAGTTAAATTAAGTGATGAACCAAGCAATCCTCTCCTCCCTGTGCTTTGATTGAAGGGTAGCTCTTGTCCTTAACCTCAGCCCTGTGTTTCATCCAATTAACTCA
Source organism: Notolabrus celidotus (assembly GCF_009762535.1). Taxonomy (NCBI): domain Eukaryota; kingdom Metazoa; phylum Chordata; class Actinopteri; order Labriformes; family Labridae; genus Notolabrus; species Notolabrus celidotus. The sequence continues at coordinate 3,370,788 of NC_048284.1, forward strand.
GCTTTACACCTTTCTATTCTGCAGGAGAGATGAATTAACTCTTGCATCTTTGTGAAAAGAAGCATTTGTTTTTGCTGTTTTAATTGCTCCAGAGAGGAGAAAGGAAAGATGAAAAACAGAGCGAGCGACAGAGGGACAGCACCTCTCCATCCTTTTCTTGTCTGTCATCGCTCGAGTCAGGAGCTGACGTTAATCTACAGCTGTCTCTCTCTCAGCTGAAACAAATTCACACACACACGCCGTGGAACTTCCTGGGAAACAGAACACATGGCTGAAAATGAAACTGTCACGTCTGAATGAGCGTCTTTCACCAGATGATCTAATTTTGTCGAAGGAAAAGTAGACGATTTTTTTGCAGGTTTGTCTCCATGACTGTACGAGGCTATAATTACTCAGAGGTACCGTGTGTAGAAGAGGGAATATTTGGCAACATAGCAGTCAGATTCTGGACTCAAACGCTCCCTTGCTCACCCCTCCAGTGTTTGTGCAAGGGGCACTAGAGTGAAACTGGTGACCTTCCATTCCACTGTTCAGTGAACTTCTTTTTATACGCAGAGTCAAGAGTTATCAGACGTGCGGTCATAACCTTTATTGGGAGGTTATTCAGGAACATCAAGAAAGCTCATGTCAGATCTATTCACTTAAATGAAAAGGTTATATTGGACTCAGGCAAGCCACAACTACAGGTGTTGAAAACTAGAGCCAGTGTGAAAGTGGAAAACACTGTAGTTCTCTGAGTGTCCACTTCTCGTACCTGAAGTCTTTAAAAGTAGTATGGGAGGTAGAGCAGGCACCTCTCCTTTGGACTCATCTACCAGTCAGGGTCCGGGAGGCAGACACCCTCTCTACTTTTAAGAGTCGGCTTCAAACTTTCCTTTTTGATAAAGCTTATAGTTAGAGCTGGATCAGGCTTGGACCAGGTCTTAGTTATGCTGCTATAGGCTAAGGCTGCCGGGGGAACTGACACACTGCAATCCTGTCTTTCTCTCACTTACTTTAACCCTCCCTGTCCCATTAAAGTTACTAACCAAAGAACTTTCTGGAGTCCCTGAGCTCCCTTGTCTCGTAGGTTCCTCTGAATATTTGCCATAGACATGCCAGACTCCAGCTGCTAGAACTACTACTATCCGTCTCATCACTATCATCTCTCTCTCTCTCTTCATCTCCCTCTATCCCTCTCACCAACTCGGTCTCAGCAGATGTGTGTCTAACATGAGTCTGGTCCTGCTGGAGGTTTCTGCCTGTTAAAGGAAGTTTGTCCTTGCCACTGTAATTTGCTACACACTGAGATCCTGTCTTTCCCTCACTTATTCACTTACTTTATCTCTCCCTGTCCCATTAAAGTTACTAACCCCAGACCTCTCTGGAGTCCCTGAGCTCCCTTGTCTTGTAGGTTCCTCTGGATCTCTGTTGCTGTGGACGTACCAAACTCCAGCTGCTACAACTACTACTATCCATCTTACCAGCATCATCTCTCTCTCTCTCTCTCTTCATCTCCCTCTATCCCTCTCTCCAACACGGTCTCAGCAGATGTGTGTCTAACATGAGTCTGGTCCTGCTGGAGGTTTCTGCCTGTTAAAGGAAGTTTGTCCTTGCCACTGTAACTTGCTAAATGCTGCAAAGTGCTCTGCTCATGGTGGATTAAGATGAGATCAGACTGAGTCCTGTCTGTAAGATGGGACTGGATCTTATCCTGGTCTTGATGTTGGGTCTTTGTTAATAATAGAACATAGAGTACGGTCTAGACCGGCTCCGTTAATAAAAAACGTCTTGAGATAACGTTTGTTATAAATTGGAAAAGGCCATGTAAAAGTCTTGCTGACAGTATGAAGAGTCAAATTAAACTTCAATTTTCATGTAGATTTCAATTAGTGTACATTTCATGGCTTTGGTTTTAGATTATTGGGTGACATACCTTTTATTTCTGAGGACCACACATTTTAAATTGCACAACTGTGAAAAAACTTCAAAAGAAAACAGGAGCGGTCCTTTTCTGACTCTTTCCGTTTGTGTGTCCTTGAATGTTGTCCTGAACGTTACTTTATTTACAAGAACAGAGTTTTAGACATTTAGAGCTCAAAAGACCTCAACTCTTTTAAAATCAGAGAGATTTAGAAAATGGAAAAGGTTCTATTACCTTCCAAAAAGAGACAGCCGCTGTGTAGAAATGATTATCTCCTACCCTGAATAAAACCCACCACGGATATTAGAACTGAGTCCTCTCTTTTTTTCTGTGCCTTGGTTGAACAGGATGTGAAACTCTGCATGCTAGACAAGAAGCATGAAAAACAAGTTAAAGCAGTTAAATCCAATGTGGGCTATTTTAATGGATCAATATCAGCTTAATTAAAAATGACCAAGGTTTTCCTCTGGTGATTATAAATCCAATGTAGAACCATACAGCTGATAGTTTTTGATCAATACACTGCTGTGTTTAAGAGTTTAATATGATTGGTGAATTTAATTTTTCCAAGGTCTGATATTTCTCTGTAGCAGCTCAAATCATCTGCAGAAAGAAGTCTGGTTGAATTTAACATTTCTTTGGGAAAAAGAAGAGACATAACAGCAGAAAAAAAAACGTGGTCAAAATAAATAAAAATTGTACGCTATCACAGAGAAATCTGCAAAATAAAAACTTCACATCATCAGAAAATGATAAGTTGAATGTAATCAATCAAACAAGACTCTCTCCAAACAGAGCCGGTCTAGACCATACTCTATGTTCTATTATTAACAAAGACCCAACATCAAGACCGGATCAGATCCAGTCCCATCTTACAGACAGGACTCAGTCTGATCTCATCTTAATCCACCATGAGCAGAGCACTTTGCAGCATTTAGCAAGTTACAGTAGCAAGGACAAACTTCCTTTAACAGGCAGAGACCTCCAGCAGGACCAGACTCATGTTAGACACACATCTGCTGAGACCGTGTTGGAGAGAGGGATAGAGGGAGATGAAGAGAGAGAGAGAGAGATGATAGTGGCGAGATGGATAGTAGTAGTTGTAGCAGCTGGAGTTTGGCATGTCCACAGCAGCAGGAACCTACAAGACAAGGGAGCTCAGGGACTCCAGAGAGGTCTATGGTTAGTAACTTTAAAGGGACAGGGAGAGTTAAAGCAGCATAACTAAGACCTGGTCCGAGCCTGAGCCAGCCCTAACTATGAGCTTTATCAAAAAAGGAAAGTTTGAAGCCTACTCTAAAAAGGTCAGATATTTTATCAGATATTTCCAGTGAAGGTTGCTACTCAAAGCTTTTGGACACTTTTGATTTTCAACCCTTTCAGCTGCAGTTTTTAATGTCGGTCCCCACAAGCACCTCAAAAGATCATGGTCCTCTCTAAGTCATATAAACATGCATTTCAGGTTGTCCTCGAAAAAGACCTGAAGAGAATCTAGTCCTCTTTTAATGATATAGACGTGTATGTGTGTGTGGGTGTGAGTACTGTCTCTTTGGTTTGGTCAAGAGGTCGCAGTCCTCTCTTGGTGATGTAGACATGTGTGTGTAGTTGGATACGTGTGTCAGAACTGAAGACCGGCTTCATTTTACTGTAGATCATGGTCCCTATTTAGTCATATAGATGTGTGTGTGTGTGTGAGTGTATACTGGTTTGATTTGAGCCTTAGAACTGCTTTTCTAGTGTTGAAATAAACTGTGATCAAGTTTGACTTTAAACACTTGAAGCTACACTTTTAGCGATTGTCCCCACAGAGAAATCAACACATCACGGTCCTCTGTTAGCAATATAAACATATATTAGTGTGTGTGGGCCAGGGTGGGTGTGTTCACCGAGTTGAGGAGCAGTTGTCGTTGACAGCTGCATGGGAGCAGGGAGAGAGGGAGTCAAGTGGCTTCAAATAGCCGTCATTCTCCCCATTCATCAGAGGACTCCTCCTCCCCTCCCCCCTCTGTCCCTCGGTCCCTCGGTCCCTCTCGTGCTCAGACACTGAGTGTGAAGTTAATTCTTCTTTTATTGACACAGTCACAACGTTTGTTTTATTTTTAATCTCTGCTTCTGTGTTAGGATACTTTTTATTATTCTACAAACGTCCAGAACAAATAGATTAGCACATGCAGAGGGGGGATGGGGATTACTCTAATGTGTTGTCCTGCTGTTGAAGTAAGAGAGCTGTGATCAGATATCCGTCCTTATTGCACCTGTTGAAGGTTACATTTTCATTTTTACTAATTTAACTCCATCAAAAAACATGTAACCTGTTAATTTCACTTTGCTTTGTTTCTCTTTTCCTTTATTAAAACATCTTTTTCTGAAAAGTGCTACACTAATATTACCATTATCACTATTTGATTAGAATCATTTTTATTTTTATCTTATTTTTCTGATCTTATTTTATTAATTTTATTGTAATGGTTTCATTTAAAAGTATTTCATGTCACGTTATATCCTCTATCTTGTTTTAGCCTTATATCATTATTATCATATTTTAAATGAAGGGACATATTTGCTCCTTGCTGCAGTTGTTGTCTGTAGTTTGTTTGTATTTCAGTCAATTATAAATCAACTTGTAAACTTATCTTCATTGTGCAGAACACACTTTGCTTCTTTATGTTATCAGAGGTAATATTATCATTTTAATTATAAGACAAAGCAATAAAACAAAAATCTCCAACTGGTTAGTTTGAAAAATTAAAGACGTCTATATAAAAAGAAAATAAAGTAATGTGTTTATTTTTTAATTAAGGAATGAAATAATGACTGGGCGAAAATATCAAAATAAAAGCGACTGCTATTTTCCATTGACATTTAACCTATTATTTCTTAATTCATTAATTAGTGTGCATACGCTGTAAAAAAGCTGACATTTTAAAATCGCTGGTTTCATTTTACCAATCATAAATTCCTTCAAATGAATCATACCAAAGAATAAAACTTTGAGCAGAAGAGGCTCTGAAATCACGCCAAAGAAATGACCCTGAAAAAAACAGAATTCCTCCCCAAAAGTGACATTTCAACCCCTAACCAAAAAGTAGAGAATGTTCCTTTAAATAAATGGACAGTTACACTGCATGTGCTGTACATGGACATCTGGAAATGCTTTAAACGCCTTAAAACAGAATTATTAAGTTATTTATTATAGTTTTTGAGATGTCATTAAACCTGCAAATCAGCAAATCCATCATTCATTTATACCGAGACATTCGTGTCCTAACACCACACTACAAACAAACCCAGATCTTTTTGTTCTCTGTGCAAACACCTTTAACTTTTAAACTGTGTGCAGAAAATCTTTGTTATAAATGTTCAACAAACTCCCACTTCACAAGAGAAAGTCTAATAAAATACCATCTTTGAGTTGCAGAAGTAGCAGATATCTAAAGTTGTGAAATATTTTCACTTCAGAATCACCAATTTCACCTCTTAAAGCAGAGGTCCCCAAACTTTCTGGTCCACGACCCCCAAAATAACAGTGCTGCAGACGTGCTGAGGTGGTTTAAATGTTGCAAGAACTAGAAGACAAATCCAAAACCTACTTATTTCTTTGTTGTTTAAAAAAGACTGCAAGCAATATAACTTTGACCCACAGGGGTCATGTGGCAACATGGTGAAGAAGAACATTGTGGACGTCTTTTATTTTACATGATTGTATCTCAAATGTAGCTGCAAATTTTGTAGATATTTTTACAACAGTTAATAAAATGTTAAATTTTAGATCATTAAAAACTCTTATTGTCTTTTGGAAGGGATCTTGCCACCCCAACTTTGGGAACCACCGTCTTAAAGAATAAAAAAAAACATATAATTTGGTAATAATTTACATGTTTTGCGTTCTCATGTTTTTGCTGTAGTTACTTTTTTAGAGACAGAAGTATAATCTAATCACATTTCCATTAATCAAAAGGTATAAGCATGAATTTTGACTTTTGCATGTTTCAGGATCTGCAAAATACCAAATCAGGAAATATATTTAAATTGTTTGTATATTCTACTTTGTGAAATCGTTTAAATATCCTTATATGTCACTTAAAAACCATCAGAAACGGTTTAATTTAACTTTTAATGTGCCATAAAACATTTACATTGATACAGACAGTTGACATTGTACCAATACTCCATGTAAACCAAAGTATTTGGACTCCTCCTGCTTTTCATAGTCCGCCAGATTCTAGCCGTGCGGCCTCCTCCACACCGGCACAGCCCTCCCTCCAGCCATAACACTCCCAGTGTCTTTCTCCCAGTTGTCCCAGTGAAGCAGCTCCTGCCAAGTCCTTAAAGCGCTTGTCTTTGGAGCTCGACAACACGTGTCTCTGTCCGTCTGTCCCCAGACTTTTTCAACTTTAGGAATGTTGTCCCTGCCTGTTACAGAAGCACAAAGACTCTTGTCTTTATCCACATCCGTCAAGATCAGATTCTCTCCTTCTTCTTCTTCTTCTTCTTCTTTTTCTCTGTGAGTCCACTTTTGTATCCACTCTGCCGGCTTTCAGCTCAGCAAGGCTGTGCTGCTGCTGCTGCTGCTGCTGCTGCAAAGTCCGCCGTAACACCGAGCTGCAAGTAGACCAGAAGACGTTACAGCACAAAACGGCCGTCTGAGTAAAAATTTCTCTTGTCAGTCATCCCCACGACAGCAGCAGAGCAACAGAGAAGAGCAGGAGGGGAGGAAAGAGGCTACAGCTTGAAGTAGAAGTGAAGAGGGAGGAACACTAAAACCAATACAAATCCTTGCTCTTATCCTGTGCCTGCAGACCTGAGAGAGGAGCAAAGAAAGGAAGAAAGGAAAAGGTGAAGGAGGAAGAGAAAAGCAAGAAAAGGGAGATTAGAAAAAGAAGCGCAAATGTCTTGTTGATAAAAGCAGGAGGAATGGCCCGAGGCGAGGAAGGGATGAAAGCGAGACAGCAGCAGAAAGCAAGTTGACAGCTGGTGTTAAGGTGCTGATTGACAGTTTGTTGGTTAAACCCTCTTGTAGTGAGGAAGGGGGAAAGTCTCAGTTTAAAGGTTGTAACTTTGCTCTATCAGTTTCGTCTGTTTTCATTGGTGGTTTTTTAGATTGAAGGGAAGTTGGACGCACACTCAGCACAAGGGGTGAGAGCAGGTTTCAATCTTGCTGGTAACATTGACCCCAACCTTCACCGCTTCATATTGTTCACTCGTCCTCGGCTGCGTGCGTCCTTGAAGAAGACGTTTCAATATTTTAACACGGTAACATTTTAATAATTGTGTGTCCTTGACATTCTTCCACAAAAACCTCTTACTCTGACGCTCCATTTGTATTTCTTTCCCCCCAAGTTATATCAGAAAAACCAATCACAGATTTTTAAAGCGCATCAGAATGGTTGGAATTGTTTCATTCATTTATTTTTCATCCTGTCCCGGTTCAAACGACAAAGTCTGAGGTCCAGTTGTGGAAAAATTGGACGTCCCAGAACAATAAATCGAACGCACCCTCTGACAAAAAAGGTGGTGGAAGCTTGTGTTCACGTTACATGCAGTTAGAAAGGCATGTCTTCCCCCACTCTCTACTCCCCAGATTTCCTGTCTCTCTTCAGCTGTCCTACAAAATAAAGGCAAAAAGCCCCAAAAATGTAACTTCAAAAAAATTAAAAAAATTAAAATGACTTTGAAGCGACTGATAAGAAATGAAGTGTTGTTTAAATTGAAGGCATCTTGCAACCAAAAATTTCCTGCATGTCTTCCCCCACTCTCTACTCCCCGCATTTCCTGTCTCTCTTCAGCTGTCCTTTAAAATAAAGGCAAAAAGTTCAAAAATATAACTTAAAAAAAAAAAAAATTCAAATGACTTAGAAGCGATTGATAAGAAATGAAGTGTTGTTTAAGATGAAGGCATCTTGCAACCAAAAATGTGGGAACCACTGTCTTAAAGAATAAAAGATTATGTATAATTTAGTAATAATTCACATGTTTTGCTTTATCATGTTTTTTGGTGTAGCTCCTCTTTTAGAGACAGTAGTATAAGCTAATCACATTTCCATTCATCAAAAGGTAGAAGCATGAATTCTGACTTTTTGCATGTTTCAGTTTCCATAAAATACCAAATCAGGGAATATCTTTAAATTGACTGGTTTTGAGTTTTGGTTTTGTCAGGCAGCAGCTCTCTTTTATTTCCAATACTGACACTGAAGGTTTTAGTGGTGTGACGACCCCTCCACACCACTAGGTGTGTCTGTGTGTCTGTGTGTGTGTCTTTGCAGGTCTGGGTCGTCAAGGGGATGGGCTGCACCTGGGGCAGGCGGTATAAAGAGCTCTCCCAGCCGGCGTGGGTCTCTCTGGTCGGGCACCCCTCTGCTCTCACCCCGTGGCGACACCGCGGCGCGGCGCTCCTGTTGTGTTTTCGTTGTGCACTATTATCTTACTTTTGTAATAAATTTGTAATCACTTTTGTATACTTCGTCTCCTCTCCCGTTTTTGTTGCGTCCTATGAGCCGGGACGTAACAAATGGGGGCTCGTTCGTTTTTTTTTTTCCCAGGTAGGTTTGCTACTGGGAGATTTTTGTGAATGTGATCCGGTTGTAAAGGTGTGACGTCATGCACACGGCTGTTCGAAGCTACGTGAGTGTGTGAATGAATGATTCACAGCTGATTGAGGGGATTGAGACGAGGACAGGGAGGTTAACAGCCGAGTATGCGAATGGTAAGTTACTGCAGTCTTCTGTCCCTGTAGGCTTCAGAGCGGACTTCCTTTGGAGTTCGTTGGGGGGTTTTGTTAGTGTGGTGTGAAAGTGGCCGGAGCAGTTGTCTCGGGGGCACATCCGCTGCTGCTGGGGAGTCGCCAGGTAATGGTTGCTTTCCCGGGCTGACGGGCTATTGTCCGTGGTAAAAGTATCCCGAGCTCAACACCAATCATTTACTTTATGACCAATGTCTCAACCACAGTACACCCTCTCGTGAGAACACATGAACATTGGTTATACAGGTGAATAATTGGAGCTTGGTGTGCCAACATCTTGTCTTAAAGACATTGAGAGCATGTAATCTTTGGCGCTGGCGTGTTTCTTTTTATTCCAAATCAAAGGTCTCTGAGTGTCTCAGTTTCTCAGTGTGACCCACAGTCATGGCTGTAACCAAGCGGCAACCTCCAGTCTTATAAATGAAGCCCATGCAGAAGTGTTAAAAACTGCAGTTCATAGAGTGTACACTAGAGGCTGGCTGCAGAAACACAGGAAACCACATACACACTCATTCAAGGAAGACGATCTTTACAGCAGGAATAAACATGTTTACATCCTGGTACAAAAACTGTTTAGGTCTGAAAATCTAATCTCTCTATCGGCACACACTGAACGAGGGGTGGATTTTTTTATAACTCTGTATTTTTGAAGATATTAAACTTACTAGTTTTGCCCAAATAAGGGCATGTCTGACTTGATTGACAGGCGGGCACACTGTAGCTGTTAGCAAAAAGGCTAAAGGCCCACCTCTTTACCTCTCACTAGCTCAGACAAAGTTAGGTTGAGTTCAGCATTTCCAATATGGCACCCGCCGACTATCGGCTTCAAAACAGATGGATGACATCACGGATACTACGTCCATTTATTATACAGTCTATGGCTGTATCAAACTTTAGGCTTTTACTTTGAAAAGACTAATAAAGGAACGCTAAAAAGTCATTGCCAGCCTCTGATTGGTTAGGGCTTGAGTAGGGAATGATGATTGGTCAAGTCAGATCATAAGGGGAGAAGTTGTTGCTGTTTTTAATGTGCATCGACTGGCATTGGTAGGAGGTTTAGATAATCAGGTGATAAGCCTTGAATACAATACGTTAAAAGGAAAGAATACTGGACTTATCTAACTTCTAAACCCTGAAAAACTTTGTAAAGTTTCTAGATCTCCAAATGAAATAGAAACTAGCCATGACAAGGAAGTGTAACCGTTAAAAACGAAGGTAGAAAACCATGAATGTCATTTTTATCCTGAGAGAACTTGAAGAAGAGAAGAGGCTAAGGACAGACGGATGGATGTCACAGATCTTTGAAAGCTCCTGTTTTGAGTCCAAGATGATTGTTTTGATTTTCCTTTAGAAGCCTACAAAGTACTTTCTTGTTTTTGTTAATGGTGAAACTGGTTGATTCAGTTTTGTTCCACAAGTTTTAATCAGGAGATATCTGTGGATAATCTGGCTCCTTGTTTAAGTCTTGAAAACAAAGGAAACATTTTGAGACTTTCTCTTTCTTTCTAAAGTTATAAACTTCATGAATCTGATACTGCTCTCCTCTTTATTCAATAACTCAGCTAAGCAAAGTTTCCCTGTGAGCTCTAACGTTTATAAAACCCTTAAACTTTGAGATGTGAAATTAAAATCAATCCGACTTCAAAGCTCGTCAATACCTGTGTCCATGTTGAGTCCGATCTCTGATCCAGCTCCTGTGAAGGCCCCACTCCAAGACGAACTCGACCCCGACTCCCCCTTCCCTCCAAGGTCACACGGCGAGCCGCTGGGCCCCGGGACCGAGCTGCCGGACGTCAGGCGATGATGCGGCCTCACCGACGGCACCAGCAGAGAGCTGTAGCGCGGATCGAACGCCGTGCCGTACATCTCGTGAACGCCGGGGCGCGGGTATGCAGATCCCTGGGTGCCTATAGCTCCCCCTAGTGAGTAAGGGTGGTGGTGGTGATGGTGGTGGTGCGATGGGTGCCAGGCGTCCGGGCTGGGCTGGTGGAGGTGGCTGTGCAGGGAGGCGGAGGAGTACGGGTCCCCGTGGAAGGGGAGCTCTGTGTGGGGAGCCGAGAGAGCGCTGCCCAGCGCGGAGGAGACGGACGGCTGGTAGGAGCTGTTCCAGAAAGACGGAGGGAAACTTCTCTGATTCATGGGGAATGATCCGTCTGTGGAGAGAAATCCAAAGACTCGTTTTATAAAGGAGGAATGTTAACTCTGCAACAAGAAGAGGATCTCACTGAAGCAGATATATTAAAGTTACAGTCTTGAGACTTGAGGTGGAAGCTAATTTTAAATCTGCTCATGTTTAAAAGTCTCAGTGAGATCTTATCAGTGTGTTGTTTTTGTTTTGATTTAAGCAAACTGAATTTGTTAGTCCATTTATGGAAAATTAACACCATCCACTTTGATGATTGACTCAATTTGAATCCTTTTCTGATGCAAAAGCTCCAAATATTTGTCCCTTCACAGCTTCTCTAACGAGAGTATCTTTGGCGTTCCCCAGTTACACTTCACTCTTAATGATTTTCTGCAGGTATTTGTTGGATGCGTTTAAAAAGAAGCAGGTCAATTTTACATTAAGGGCATTGTTTAGAAAAAATCACTCAATCCTTTATCTGAAATAAGTGGATGCAACAGAAACACGAGGAATGAAAGAATAAAAAGTCTGCAGAAAATTCTTTAAATCGTGCTTTTAATTTGAAATAACAATCATTACCTGTAAATTGAACCGACCTTTATTTAATCTTTAATGAAAGAGTTTCCTGATAGTGACAAATAATAGAGACACCTTTTATAAGCTGTCTTTATATACCAAACAAAGGGACTCTATAATAAACTCAGCATCTGCTGCACTATGAGTTTTAGTCAGGATGTCTTTAATAATCTAAAGAAGCATACTGCATTAACTTCAGGATAAAAGAAATCCTCTGAGATCATTACCTCAGAGTTAAGAGAGAAAAACAAAAATAAGCTCTGTTATATTTTTACTGAAACGTTTCTACCGGTGTCTCAAAATCCCACCTGGACGCTCTCATTCAGGCTTCTTCAGTTTAATCTAACTTTATTTAGGTTTGAGTTTGAGACATTGAGGAACACTCAGACTTGATGTTTGGTGACTTAAGAGACAATCAGGGAGTAACTGAGAATAATAGAAATCCAGGGAGTGTAACTGAGGAACAAATATCTTGTTATTAAGTAAAAAGCATGAATGAAATACGTTTCTCTGAAGATTACCTGACACTTCTGAACCAACGTAGTTTAACTAATCTTATGGTTGATGGAGAGGTTTTTATTATTTCTGTACCCTTGTTATCTAAACTTTATTAATTGAAACAAAATATTATTATTATTATAATTTTTATTACTACAGTATTTTTATTATTACAATTTATTGTTATTATTAATGTAACAGTTATTTATTATTTTACTGCTTTTAAAAAAATACATATTTAATTTATAAGAATAGAGAATTATGGCCAATCTGTCGTCTTTCATGAACATTTCTTTTCTATATATATTCTTGTTGAAATTCTTGTTCTGTACACCTTTTTGTTTGCTGCTGTAACTCCATGAATTTTCCCATTGTGGGACGAATAAAGGAGAATCTTCTCTTATCTTTATTTTGATTTTCCAAACAGTTTTTAACCGGCTTAATGTCTCAAGCAGTCTTGAAATTGTCCTCAAAAATTCTAAAAAAAATCCTTCTCTTTAAAATAAATTCAGAAGAAATGTAAAAATTGAGAAAGACTACAATACAGTATGATTAATTCAATACACTTAATTTTCCCCTTGGGGAAATATGACCTGGACTCAAGTGCTGCACATCCTCAATAAGATTACCAATGAATAAAGCAGAGCTATAAACCAACAATAAGCTCCTCATGCAACCAGAGAAACATACCAAGGAAACCACAACTGACACATATTCCACATTAAACACATTTCAAAGCTTAAAGCATGAAGAAGAGACAGATAAAACATCATGAAGCTTGTGCATGAATGTTTAGAATTTAGATGGATGTGAGTGCAAAGGAGTTTCTACCACTTAAACAAACTCCTGTACAGCTGCTTCACTTCAAACACCCAACAACCAACACAAACAAAACCAGTGCCGCTCTGAAAGAGGACGTGAAGGATGCTTCAGATCTGTGCCTTAGTTTCTCAGCTTATTGTGAAATAAACTTCAGGAAACATTTTTTTAAATGTCAGAACATTCAGTCCTCAAATCACAAGAACGCAGGAGATTCTTTCCTCTCACTAACGAGACAACAAGACCAAACATCAGCTGTCAGATACAGAACATGTTGGATCCAAGAGCCACCTATTGATTTTTGCGTCACTAACATGTTACCCACAGTATAACATCTTCCTTTCTATATATAACCTCGTCTTTGTCACAAGAAAACAAGCTTTGCCATCCCCAGATCAGGATATAATTTCTCTTTAAACTTGATGTAAAGACACTGAGCCTCTGCATGCTTCAGTGCAGGATACAGTTTTCAGCATTGAAGTAAGACCTTTGCAGACCTTTTGCAACCTTTGTGGAAAAATTGAGTGACGGTATCTAAAGAGGTGTTGTACAACTTTGAGCAACTAAACCAAGTTAACCTGAGATTTACTTTTTTCTGACCGTGCATTCTCACACAATCTAAATGAAGGAAGAGCAAATAAAAGAATGTAGCCGACACAAATATGTTTTAAATTTACACCGAAAACATCAGAGATCCCAAAAGATATCAGAGCAACTTTTTGCTTTCATATGAGAGATTAAGTCACTGACAACACTGACTCACACACACTCATCCATAACTGCACCCCTGATTTCCTACACACACCTCTGATGGCCTTGTGGCTGGTGGAGGGGGGGTACGCGCTCGTGTGGCTCAGGGCCCGGCTGAAGTGCTCGTCCACCACGGCGCTGATGTCTCCCTGGAAGTAGGTGAAGAGGACGCAGCGGGAGCTCAGGTACTCGGCCCCCGGCGGCAGCTCCTTGTCCTCCTCTTTGATCACCGGGGGACCCGAGGGGCCGAGCCGGCTGCCGCTGTCCTGGGGGTCTTGCATTTTGGAATACAACGCCAGTTTCTACAGGGAGGACAGGGGAGGTTTATATCAGCGTGTTAGGAAGCGTGCAGACGATCATTTTGAAGAGCTGCAGATACTTTTGGAGACACTCAACTAATATGTGACATTTAACACTTACAGACCATAAAAAACAGTCTTTTCAATCTAAACTACTACAATTAGATACATGTGCATGAAAGGATTCATATGTCAGAGCATGCATACACTTATTATTAATCTAATATTGTGACTTAGCTTACAGGATTTTATACAGTTGCAAACTTTGCTAACAGTACATGTTATAACCAAGGATCAGCGCTTCAGAGGCCTTTCATTTTTGTGCATTACACCTGATGCTTCACCTTTCTTTAATCCGACACAGAATTGTTCACATTTAGAAGATTTGGTAAAAACAACATTTCACTCAATCATCTCATAAATAGAAAAAGTGCAAAACCTGAGTGTTAATGTAAAACTTTAGGCTGAAGTTAGACATGCAGCTTTAAAACACATTTTAAAAACCATCATTAAACGTCAGATTTAATGGATAAACTCAACTCTGGAACTCACTCCCCTGTTCAAATCCAAACTTAAAACTCACCTGTTTCAAACTGCATTCCTTGTCTAATTTCTCTGCCTCATTTTAACTTGGTGTAACTCTGCTTGTTTTCATTTAATTTATCACATTGTTTTTATTTATTGTGTTTTAATCTGTCTGTAAAGTGACCTTGAGTGTTTTGAAAGGCGCTTCTAAATAAAATGTATTATTATTATTATTATTATTATAAACCCTTTAAAAAACAGAAAGCTTCCTGGACAGTTTTTAAAAATAAACACTGACAATACATTTAATTTTAAACTGTGAGGTGCAGGACAGGTTGTAACTAATCCAGAGGGTCAAAGTGAGTTTTGGCACTATGTGAAATATTCCTGGATGTTGACCGAGAGGTTTTTTAAGAGATTGAAAAGGAAAAAAGGATCTTAAACACAAAGACAAAACCTGCACTGAGACACAAGCTTTAAAAAAGTAGAATCAACACAAGCCAGTCTTATTCATATTATTATTATTCTTATATAATGTGACAAATATGATGCAAAATAAAGTTGTCAAGTAGAAAAAACGACAAGTTTGAATTTAATTTGATCTTAAAAAAGGAAAATAAGGACGGAAAGTAGAAATCAGGTGGCTACAGCTTTCAAAAAATATAATCTAAGCAATCAAAAATCTTTTAAAGGTTCCATAAAAACAATTCAGAAGTCTTTGGGGTTCGATATGGTTTTTAAAATCAGTCACTTTGGAGCTTAAAAATGTGAATCTGCGGTTTTTTATTTCGACTAAACAACTCATAAATCACTGAATCAACTTTTTCCTCCAACTTTTTAAGAACTAAATTGAATCTGTGCCTCAAAGACTCCTCTTAACGCGGATAAATGAGATCAGTATCGATGTTATTGATCACAAAGAGACCTTAGAGAAAGTTTGGTTCCTTTTACGCACGTGTTTTCTGCATTTTACGCATTCATAAAGTTTGTTTTTTGCTGTTTTAGTGCAGTAAAGATGATTGTATGTGGTGTCAATGATTGCAGGAGTTGAATGATAGGTTATATTGATATATTAGCATAGACAGATGCTGCTTTAGCTGCTGTATTCATAGTTAATTAAGTTTAATTGGCTGTCAAATGAACAGGTTTTAAAGTTCTCTGCATCAAAGTAGTCACAAAGTGATTTTCTAAAAGTGTCTGATCTTCTTAAAGACAGTTCGTGGAGGAATGTCGGGTCCGTACCTGGTGGTGATAGGGGCTGTAGGAGCTGAAATAAGGCTGAGGACCAAACACTTGGTACATCACATCCAGGCAGCTCATGGCGAAGAAAGTCACGGAGAAACACCAAGCTTCATTTAGAGCGCGTGCGGAGTGTGCGAGGAGACGGAGAGGAAAACGCTAATCCAGGCCGTGAAGGACACAAGTGGACAGAGGAGAGAGGACACAAGTGGACAGAGGAGAGAGGCTCTCTTCTGCGCTCTTTACGCACTGGACTGCTGCCCGGACGCGCTGAAGGGATCCCCCTCCACCCTCCTCCTCCTCCCTCCTCCTCCTCCTCCCTCACACACACACCCAACTCTGACGCCTCCCTCCCGCCAATCAGAGGCCAGAGCTCCACCCCCTTCTCTTTAATTACCTTATAATGGCCCTTTAATTACAGGAAAACATGTCGTCTTCAATGCTACATGCAGTATCCTGAAACATTAATGATCCAAAACTTTAAAACTTTTGCTGATTCCACATTTATACTTGAATCTGCTCTCTAGCTGATCTCTAACTCCATAACTGTCCTTCATATTTAACCTTAATCCAGTCGCATTGGGCTTCTACTAATGGTTTATTTAATGTATTAGTCTTTTTATATGAGGATTTAATTTGCCTCTGTAATAACTCACTGAAGCATTTACACCCAGTATAGATAATAAAAGTTAATTCATCAACTCTTACCTTAAGCAAAAGTATCAAACCAAAAAACATTACTTATTTCCCAGTAAGAGATCAAACATGCGTTCAGGAAAAATAAGAATATTGGACAATAAAAAAGCAGGATGCATGGCAGATAATGTCAGTATCACAATCACTAATGTAATAATAATAATAATAATAATACATTTTATTTATAAAAGCGCTTTAAAAGATTCTCCAAGCGCTTTACAGGAAAATACAATTATACAATAGGAAAGCAAAAGGAAAACAGTGCAAAAAAAGCAAAGAAAAGCAAGGCAGCAAAATAAAACAAAACAAGAAAAAAATCAATCAATTCTAGTTTAAAAGCCTTTCTAAATAGGTGTGTTTTGAGTCCGGATTTGAATTTGGTGAGTGAGGGAGAGAATCTGAGGTGTTGGGGGAGAGAGTTCCAGAGGGTGGGGGCAGCGACAGAGAAGGCCCTGTCCCCCCAGGTTCGGTGCTTGGGTTTGGTGAGAGGGGTGAGGAGGTTGGCGTTGGTGGAGCGGAGGTTGCGGGAGGGATTATATGGCTGCAGAAGGTCGGTGAGGTAGGAGGGAGCTAGGTTATGGAGGGCTTTATAGGTGATGAGTAGGATCTTGTACTGTATTCTGAAGGGGATGGGAAGCCAATGGAGGTACAAGTCCATACAATTGTACACTAAGTTATGTATATTGCACAGTAGGTAATGTAAGTGGTGCAGTACAGTGTGCGTATTGCACAGTAAATAAATACATTATCAATTGTATATTATACACTGTGCTTTAGATAATGAATATTGAATGTAGATAATGTATTTTTCACAGTAGTTAATGTGTATTTTAAAACAGATAATGCAAGATGGAGGTGATAATGTATCTAATAGAGTCAATCAATTAAATAGCACAGCAAAAATCCAATCTGCACAATAGATACTGTATAATTTGCAGTAACTTATGTTAATTACTTATTAGATATCTTTATTTTATAACAGATAATGTATATGACACAATAGATAATAAATATTGCACAGTAGATAATGTGTATTGTTCACTAAATTAGTACTATTGCATGTAGATAGTGTATAATGCACATTAGATATGTTTATTTTACAATGGAATATTTTTTGTGCACGGTAGGTGATAAATATTGCACGGTTGATAACTGGTATGTACAGTACAGTAGATAATGTGAGTTGTACAGATATTAATTCACATTGCACTGTAGATACAGTATTATTTGCAGTAACTTATGTTTATTGCTCATTAGATATCTTTATTTTATAACCAATAATGTAAATTACACAACTTTCACAGCAGATAATGTATATTGCATGTAGATCATTTAGTTTGCTCAGGAAGTATTATATAGTGCCCAGTAGAAAATGTATATTTAATGTAAATAATGTATATTTTAAGACAGATAATGCAAGTAGCAGTTGATAATGTATGCTGTAGAGTCAATCATGTATATTGCACATACATTCATGCACATCACACAGTAGATAATGCATCATTTACAGTAACTTATGTATATTGCTTATTAGATATCATTATTTTATAGCAGATAATGTATAGTGCACGGTAGATAATAAATATATTGCACTGGTGATAACTGGCATGTACAGCAGATAAGTAATATTGCATGTAGATAATTTAGTTTGCACAGGAATTATTATATACTGCACTGTAATAATGTATAATTCGCAATAACTCATGTGCATTGCTTAATAGATATCTTTATTTTATTACAGATAATGTATTTTACACAATAGATGATAAATATTGCACAGTAGATAATGTATGTTATTCAGTAGATACTTAATATTACAGGTAGATAATGTATTTTGTACAGTAACTGATGGACGTTTTATATTGGACAATATGTAGCATACAGTACAAAATAATTCAGCACAGTAGATTATTGATATTGTCAAACAGATAATGTATACTGCATGCAGATAATGTATTTTGCACATAAATCAATGTAGATTGCATGCAGATAATGTATTTTGCACATATATCAATGTAGATTGCATGCAGATAATGTATTTTGCACATAAATCAATGTAGATTGCATGCAGATAATGTATTTTGCACATAAATCAATGTAGATTGCATGCAGATAATGTATTTTGCACATAAATCAATGTAGATTGCATGCAGATAATGTATTTTGCACATAAATCAATGTAGATTGCATGCAGATAATGTATTTTGCACATAAATCAATATAGATTGCATGCAGATAATGTATTTTGCACATATATCAATGTAGATTGCATGCAGATAATGTATTTTGCACATAAATCAATGTAGATTGCATGCAGATAATGTATTTTGCACATAAATCAATGTAGATTGCAGATAAGATATGTTAACTTTACAATGGATAATGTATAGTGCACAGTAGATAATGTATATTACACCAAGAACATTATTTTTCAGCAGTAGAGAAATATATCTAAATGGTAAAAATGTCATCACTGCATTATAAGTATGGAAACATGTAGGTGGATAATGCCATAGAAAACTTGCTTATGCCTTGGTGGGTTTATCTAGTGTGTGTTCTTACTGAGCACTGAAAGCAGGAGTTATAAGCACTCCATGTTCTGGGTGTTTGCTGCTGCTGATTCCTAACTTTACACCTGATGAGTGTAAGTTGGTTTCATTTAGTTTCCGTTCTGCACGGTTGAAGTATTCGTAGCGTTTAAAGCCACGGTTCAGAATGTAACAACTGGCACTTACTGCTAATTGAATGAGTAAACATATCAAAGCAACCAATGAGTGGAATGTAATGCTATGAAGTCCCACAATTCCTCAGTGGCCTCCCAAATTCTGGAGGTCAGGGGTCAAATAGTTTGCTCCGAGTTTGGTGCTATTAAGAGAGGTCAGGGGTCAACTTACGGCAACTTACCCACACTTATCACCAGGAGTGTACAGAGTAAGAACTCAAGGTTTAAAGGTTCTTACACTGATGCAGAATTATTCAGCTTTTTGTGACTTTTATATCAAAAATTTAAAGTGAGAAATTTACAAATCAAAACTGAACGCTGTCTGTTTTTTTTCCTTTTTTCCTCTCCTCTGCAAACAGATAATTATGATGATGATTTTCAGAGAATAGGAATGACTAAATGATGGATAGAAACAAAGATAAACCGTCCTCTGTGATTAGATGAGGGGCAAACATTTAATAAGCAAGAAGTTTGGTGCCTTTGCTGCAAAATAACCCGAATATTCTCTCAACTTGTGCTTTTAATAAGCATAAAACAGATTTACGCAGATGAATAAAAGCATTATGTTATTACAAAGCTTTCTCTCCTTGTATAATCTGCTGGGTTTTTGTCATTCTGCCACTTGCTGTCCTTTTGGCTGACCCCTCCAACAACCAGAGCACCTGTTCCCCGCCACAAGTGGAGCAGAGAAGCTATTAAAACTCAAAATATCTCCCATTGAAGTGCAGCTCAGCTCATCTCACAGGCACTATTCAAACATCGATCTGTGTGTGTATTATGGAGCAGGAACCGCCAAGGTTCAATGAGGAATTTTCAATCAGGAGTTCCCTGCATCTGCTGACATTTGATGGATTTGAGTGAAGGACGCTGCAGGAACCTGCTGCTCAAAGCCTGTTCATGGGAAATTATTTCATTAAAGAAGGAACAAATACTCAAAAGAGTATTCTGCTTTTTTAGTTGTTTTTAGGGGCAGACTAAGCCGATCAGGACTAATTCAAAACCAACTCATGAGGGCTTTGTGAGTACGATGTTTTACAAGCAACTGCCTCACAGGCTCAAGAGCAAATACAAATTAATGATTATAAAAAGATTCCAGTCACAGATTTCTACTGAACTAAATTGCAAAAATATTAAATGTTTTGTTACTTTTTTATGTGCTTCAAACATAGACTGTATAATAAATGGAAGTAGTATCTGTGACGCCACCCATCTGTATTGAAGCCGATCGTCGGCGGGGGCCATATTGGAAATGCTGAACTCAACCTAACATCGCCCAAGCTAGTGTGAGGTAAAGAGGCGGACCTTTAGCCTTTACGCTAACAGCTGCAGGGTGCCCGCCTGTCAATCAAGTCAGCCATGCCCTTATTTGGGCAAAACTCGTATGTTTAATATCTTAAAAGATAATGAGTTATAAAATAATAAATGAGCTATTACCAAGTCCAAGCACCGCACCTTGGGGGACAGAGCCTTTGCCATCGCTGCCCCCACTCTCTGGAACTCTCACCCTCCACACATCTGTAACTCTGACTCTCTTCTCTCTTTCAAAAACCACCTCAAGACCTACCTGTTCCAAAAAGCATACCACACATGACCTCTCCCCCCGCCCCACCTCTGTCCCTGTTTTGTTTGTTTGTTTTATTTATGTGTTTTATTTTCTTTCTCTAGTTTTCACCCTATGTAAAGCGACTTTGAGTGCTAAGAAACGCGCTATATAAATGCTATGAATTATTAATATTGTTATTATTCAAGACAGACCACCAGAGTGCCCTCTTCCTGATCTCTGGGGACTTACACCCTGTATTTATTTTCTACATAGCTTATTATTATATTTGTATAACTCATTGTGTATAGAGCAGCTGTAATGACTGAAAATCCCCCCCGGTATAAATAAAGTATGTCTGACTCTGATGAACTGACTTTTGCACCAGGTTGTAAACATGTTTATTTCTGCTGTAAAGATTGTCTTCTTTGAATGGGTGTGTATGTGGTTTCCTGTGTTTCTGCAGCCAGCCTCTAGTGGACGCTCGATGAATTGCAGTTTATAACACTTCTGCATGGGCTTCATATTTTAAGGCCGGAGGTTGCTGCTTGAATTCAAGTCAGAACTCATTCATCAACTACCATAAAATCTGGATTAAAAGTCGCAAGAGTCTGTTTCTAAGGAGCCAAGAAGGACAAAGGTTCAAACTGTCTTCCTGCATGTGTTCAACAATGGTAGTTTAGTTCAGTTAGTCAATCAATCTTTATCTATAAAGCACCAAATCACAACAAACTTTATCTGAAGACTCTTTCCAAACAGAGCAGGTCTAGACCGTACTCTATGTTCTATTATTAACAAAGACCCAACATTACGCCCGGATCAGATCCAGTCCCATCTTACAGACAGGACTCAGTCTGATCTCATCTTAATCCACCATGAGCAGAGCACTTTGCAGCATTTAGCAAGTTACAGTGGCAAGGACAAACTTCCTTTAACAGGCAGAAACCTCCAGCAGGACCAGACTCATGTTAGACACACATGAGCATGGGTTGGAAACTGAGTCTGCTATCCATAGGAGTCAACAAATGTAGAAACACACACACACACACACACTCACACTGGTCATAGTGGAATGTGTCCAGATGCTTGTGGCTGATCCTCGTGTTATGTCTACACAAAGAAACAGAGTACTGTTTCACTTCAGCCGGACACTGAAGAGGAAGAGTTCCTGTGAATCTCTCTGCTGCTTAAAAACAAAGATGAGAACATATTTATTGAACATGTTCTTTACGAGGGACAGGACAGGGACTAGAGCAGGAAACTGGGGAGCAGAGGGCCGTGGGTGAGCCTCTGTACATAGGGTGCAAGACTTAACCGCTAGGCCACACTTGCATCCTGGTTTTCCATTTCTGAATGACAAAGACACTAATAGCTCTGCTGAAAGCCTTGTGAGGCTTTAATGCTTCATAAAAATATCAATAAACAGTCACTGAAAGGTGAAAAACGAACACAATGTTCTATTCTTAGATCTTTGTCTCTGAACAGCACAGCCACAGGGCAGTGTTTGTAATACCCATGAGCACTGACTGTGTGGTGCTGACATATCGTGCCGGTAGAGCTGAGACATACTGCATGTTGGTGAAGCTGCAGGACTGATGTCCCATAAAACTTCTGCTGAGGTCCACAGGAGTACAGAGTCTTGTGTTAATCTGAAGCGCACATTCAAGGTTATGAAAAGTTCAACAGAGATGTCAATCATGACGTCACATCCTTTCTTTTTAATATCAAATAACTAAAAGAGTAAATTTCAGAGTATAAGTTGCACCGGTGTTTAAAAACCAAGCGGCAACCTCCGGTCTTAAAATATGAAGCCCATGCGGAAGTGTTAAAAACTGCAGTTCATAGAGCGTCCACTAGAGGCTGGCTGCAGAAACACAGGAAACCACATACACACCCATTCAAAGAAGACGATCTTTACAGCAGGAATAAACATGTTTACAGCCTGGTACAAAAAACAGTTTAGGTCTGAATAGCTAATTTTTTCTATCGGCACACACAATTCTTTCATAACTTGTTATTTTTTGAAGATATTAAACTTACAAGTTTTGCCCAAATAAGGGCGTGGCTGTCTTGATTGACAGGCGGGCATCCTGTAGCTGTTAGCGAAAAGGCTAAAGGCCCGCCTCTTTACCTCACACTAGCTTGGACAGAGTTAGGTTGAGTTCAGGATTTCCAATATGGCGCCCTCCGACGATTGGCTTCAAAACAGATGAGTGACATCACGGATACTACTTCCATTTATTTTACAGTCTATGTTAAAAAACAGTCTTTTTTGGGGGGTCTTCCAGATGGTAAAAGGTTTCAACTGTTATCAAGTTGTCTGCAGATTCCATGCAGCAGTGTAGCTGTTTCTAGTACTGTCGGTTGTCACCGTGCTGCTAGCTACCGGTACGATACTTGAGCACAGACTACGGTAACTATGAGTTTAAGACCTACAGCCTGTGACCAAGTCGCCAGGATTTAAGCAAGCCACCTCCTCTAGACACCTAAATTGAAGAGTCTACTTTAGTTGAAGGGTGCGCCCCATGTACAGAGGCTACAGAGGCCTCTCTCTACTCCCCACATTTCCTGTCTCTCTTCAGCTGTCCCATCCAATAAAGGGGCAATAATCTTTAGCTAGTATGGCGGCCTCTTCTGAGTAAAATCTGTGACTAAATGAATTAAAAACACCAACCCTGTGTTTTGTACTTTAGATATGATTTGCCCAGGATGCAGCTCACTCTTTAGATGAAAAGGGTCTTTAAAATGTGGCTTACAACTCTACTTTTCCAGGATGTATTCAGGTAACATGCTCATTGTTTGCAGCTAATTTGAAAGCCCTTGTGACCTGGTGATGACACTTGTCACATGAACGGTAGTTTTGTCCTTCCAGCTGAAAAGGTCTCTCTCTTTCTCCCCTGTGAGAGATAAAATATCAACCTTTTAATCTTTACATCAAAGACGCTGAAATAAAAATATAAATATTTGACAGCAGGTCATTAGAGCTTCTTGTTTTTCCACCATCATATACATATTTACATGTAAGAACATAAACACGATGTACCGTCCGTGCAGACGTGTGTGCGTCCTGTTCTGCAGACTTCATCCTTCACCGCGCTCGGTGTTTTGTTCGGACGCTTGATGAGGAAGACCTGAACATGACCCTCCATTTACTGCTCGTCTGCCAATACCCCACCAAGGACAGAGCCCCTCTCTCTCTCTGAGTGTGTGTGTGTGTGTGTGTGTGTTATATCTTGCTGTACAGTTTACCCAGTTAACCTCGGTGTAATCATTTTGTTAGTAGCGTACGTTTGACTCAGTTTGGTGTGTGTGAACATTTGCTTGTGTGTGTAGTTTTTCTACAATAGCCTACACAACAATTTCCACCCCACTGTAAAGACCACACACACAATAGCTGACTGAAGATGAGGAAACTTGAAGGTATCAGTCTTGAAGGTTTAGAGGGAAGAAATAAACGTTGGCAAAAAATCCATTCCATGGTTGGAAATTAGATTTCCTGCTCGTGCCGATCTGAGAAAAATAAATGTATCCTTAGTGAAAATAATACTCAGAGTTCAGCTCAGTTCTTATGTAGTTAGTTTGGTTGTTCAGTGTTGAAGTGTAAAAAAACATCAGCTCTGGTTCACAAATTTGGAAGCCAAACACACACACACAGACACACACACACACACACTCTCTCACACACACCTGTCACTTACATCAAGAAACAAAGCTGTCGAGTGTTCGTGTGTGGACATGAGGTGAGATGTTCAACAGTGGCACAAGTCTTTAACCCCCACATGGGCCACAGCTCGCCTGTCAGCTGTTTGTTGGTGTGTGCTTGTGTGTGTGTATGTGTCAGCCTGTTGTAGTTCTTTCATCCACTACTCCATACATCCGACACGTCAGCTCTTCAGCTCTTTGATGCCTGACCTCAAAGTGACTTTACTTTTACGATCTTGTTCTGTTGATCATGTCTTTGTCCATTATCTCTGTCTCTAAAGAAGCGGTCTGATTTAAGGAGCGCTCGCAGAGGAGATAAAGAATGAACTTGTGTTCCTGCATTAAGACTTCCTTTGCATTCAGCAATGAGTAGTTTCTATGCAGACGTGTAGCTCTCTCTACAATCTGTTTTTCCCCACCCTGCGATCTTCATGTATGGCTGTTAAGAGTGGCATTGATATTATTATTATTTTTCTTTATTTTATTTTATCTTATTTATTTTTTGTTAGGTGCACTCTCTGTTACTCACTTTGCATAAATGTATTCATTTGCTTGTCTTTGTTTGTCTTTCTGCTGTTTTTCAAATGTTAAAATGAATTAAATTTGGTTTAAAAAAAAAAAGAAAAAAAGAGTTGCATTGATGGTAGGGAGGTACAGACGGACCCAATCCCACTCCTTGCGACCAATTCTTGTGTGCAGAATTGAAATACACATGGATATACACCAATCAGCCAAAACGTCATGACCACCTGTGCAATCCAATGCAACAGCTCAACCTCCAGTTCTGCTTGTACAAAGCTTCATGATGATTGTAATCTGTATTCATAATTAATAAGGTTGAATTCTCTGATTTTAACTTTCAAAACACAGCAGCCCAGGCTGGCAGCACCTGTTTTCGACATGTTTTCTCCCTTCTCAGGTCAAAATGATGCATTTAGAGAGAGTGGTGAACTGTTAAGTAAATAAACCTTGTTGAGGGATGGTCTGCAGGGTTACAAACTCCACAGTACTCGAAAGAGCTACATATCTGCACAGAAAAGTTGTGGACACAATGGAAATGGTCATGCAGGAAGACCGTTCATTCTAATCGACATGTTGTCAGTTGCTCTGAGGGTTTATTTTGTTGTGGCTGACAGCTGTCGGTTTCTGAGATTGTGACTGTTACATACATTGGATTCCCACCGGTCTCAGATCCACTGTGGTCCGTCCCCGTGCTCTCTCATTGGTCAACACCCACCGGTTCCCCGTGTGTAGCACAGAGCAGGACCGTTGGACAGCTGGAGTCATGTGACCGAGGTTTTCCTGCTGTAATCACTGAATCAAGGATCCTCCTCCTCCTCTCCTCATCCATGTTGTCTTTCTGGTCCTCTGAAAACCTCTGACCTGTTGACTCCAGGCCTGGCTCCGCTCATCATGACGGTTTCAAAAATATCTTTTGAAACATTTAAAAATGAATTATGAAAATGTGTTTTGTTTTTTGTTTTAAATTATGAAGAAAATGGTGCCCCCTTAATGTCATGTCACTACCGAAATAGGATATGCTTCAGCCTCAAGTGGCAAACTCCAGCCAAGATATTTGAAGCCAATGCAGAAGTGTTAAAAACTGCATTTCTTCAAGTGTCCACTTGAGGCTGGCTCCGGAAGTACAGGAAACCACATACACACCCATTCAAAAAAAGCCGATCTTTGCAGCAGAAATAAACATGTTTACAGCCTGGTTCAAAAAATGAGTTTAGTCTGAATAGCTTTCTCTATTGATACACACTGGACAGGGGGTGAATTTTTTCATAACGTCTTCCTGGTCCTCTGAAAACCTCTGACCTGTTGACTCCAGGCCTGGCTCCGCTCATCATGACTTTGGTTTGTTGTTGTAGTTAAGTGAAATACGATCTGGTGATAACACAGAGTGTTTTATTCTGAAAATTAACCGGATGTTTTCATTTTGTTTTGGTGAAACCTGACTTCCTGTCCCACTCCATCTGCTCTGTTGAGATTGATGCGTCGTGATCATAGACTGTATAAAATATGGACGTAGTATCCGTGACGTTACCCATCTCGTCACCCATCACACGGCAGCAGCCATATTGGAAATGCAGAACTCAACCAAGCAGAGTGTGACGTAAAGGGGTGGAGTTTGAGCCTCCTAGCCAACAGCTATGTGTTCCCGACCGGGAGTCACGTCAGTCATGTCCTTATTTGGGCAAAACTCGTAATCTTAATATCTTCTGAACCGTCACGTTAGAAAAAATTCATCCCCCGTACCGTGTGTGCAGATAGGGAGATTAGCTTCGTAGAGAAAGCCGTTTTTTGAACCAGGCTGTAAACATGTTTATTAATGCTGCAAAGATCGTCTTTTTCCTATTCATGTCTATGTGGTTTCCTGTGTTTCTGCAGCCAGCCTCAAGAGGATTCTCGATGTATTGCAGTTTATAACACTTCCGCATGGGCTTCATCGTTTGAGACCGGAGGTTGCTGCTCGGTCGTGATCCGGCCTCCAGCAGAAAAAGAAGTCTTGCGTATCTGATCCAGAGTGCTCAGACCTGCCGGAGCAGAAACACAGCCGGAACGCAATGGAGCGGATCCAGTGGAAGTTAACACAATGACTATAATAGAAATACGATCTGGTGCTGGGATGGATCAGAGACGGACTTGACATGGATCTGGTGGAATTTGGCTGTAAGGACACTGAGCCTTTAACTTCTGGTCTTGTATTTCCATGAGGCTTGACAGCAGCATCGTCTTTGTTCAGAGCACTTAAACAAACTATGTTTGGTTTCAGCAGCGTCTTGTATTAAACAGTGAGTGAATACAAGAAGCTTTAGTGGAGCAAACACAAAGGCAAAAATGTGAGTGAAAAATGAATGAATCCTAACATTCATTGGATGAAATGGTTTTAAATTTGAAAAGCTCTAAAGCAAACCTTTAAAAAGGGAAAATGGTTTTAGAAATAAGAAAATATTTGTTAGATTCGCTTGGAAATAAACGCAAAAGTAAGCGCTATTCTTACGACGGAATTCTTTAAAGTAATTTGAAAACTTGAGACCCACTTAGACGCCGGTTGTCCTTGCTTCTGTAACCACTTCTAGCTGTCCAGTGAGCTGCTTTTTTCAACACCTTTTCTATCCGAAGCCATTAACGTCGACACAGAAACAGACACACATACCTCCGCCGAACAGGACTCAAGAGAGTATCTTTCTCTCAGCGATTCTTTCCCTCCTCTCTTTCTTTCTTTCTTTCTTCCTCCTTGTCCTTTTAGCATTCACACGCGCTCCTCACTCTCGCCTTTGTGTCTTTAAAACTCAGCACAGTTAACATTCAGAGGAAACTTTAACACTCACTGAGACATAAGGAGGGAAAGAGCTTTTCTGTGCGGCTGCCTCACAGAATCCACAGCTCTCTGACACAAGGGTGTGGAGACGTTCGCGTGAAAAGACAGGACTGTGCATAAAAGGCCGATTCAGGTATATGATACCACCTGGCTTTAATTATGGACTGCTAATGGAGATTATTGTCTTTTTGTCACTTTGAAAGGATGTGTTCAATTCTTAAAACATTCATCTCATACAGCTGCCTCAGTGAGGAGCCGACACACACTCAAAGGTAATTTGAGGACAAATTTTGATCTTCAGAATATAGGTAGGTATGAGACCAAAATAAGGAGATTACTCTGACCAAAATATAAAGAGGAAATCAAATAGATGTATTAAACTGTGTTAGTTGTGTCCTCCCTACACTCAAACACTAGCAATGATGCAGGAGTAGGTGTGGACAGTAGGAATAAGTCCTTCTGTCCTCATCAGTTTTTAAAGGTAAAGATAAAAACTTTGAGCTCAGAAACTATGAGCAGACATCGAGTCAAAATAGCTTATTTCAATGAAACAGATACATAAGAAAAAGAATAATCAAAGGAAAGAAAAAATACCACAAGACCAAAACTCAATCATGCCATAAGTGACATTCTGCTGTATGGCTCTGTTCTGGGAGCTCCCTGCCCCTCCATGTCCCCTCCAATCTGGATTTTAACTTGGAGTACTTTCTTTTTAGTCCTGGACTACATTATTACCATCTTTATTTCTTATTTCATTTTATCTTATATCTTATTTTATTTGGATTTTATTCTATTTTTCTGGTATTTATCTGATTTCATTCATTGATGTTATTGTTTTTCTGGTATTCACTTTGTTTTTTTATTTTTTTCTGATGTTTATCTGATTTAATTTTGCTTTATTTTGATTTCATTTATTGAATTTATTTTAATGATTTTATTTTATTTTTCTGATATTTGTCCAATGTTGTTTGTTGATTTTATTATAATGATTTTATCTTATTTACTGGTATTTATCTGATTTTAATTTATTGTTCTGATGTTTATCTGATTTAATTTTGTTTTACTTTATTGAATTTATTTTAAAGATTTTATTGGATGACATTTATCTAATGTTACTTATTGATTTTATTTAATTTTATGGTATTTATCAGATTTATTTTTATTTTGATTTTGATTTGATTTGGTTTATTTTATTGTAAAAAAAAATATTTTAGTAAGTATTTCATTGTGCTGTCCTCTATCTTTTTTTGCCTTGTATCATTTTACCTATCGCTGTTGTTTTCTCTCTCTTTGGGTATTTTTTGTGAAGCAGGTGTTATATTAATAAAAATAAGTTCAGTTGAACTCCAAATACCAAAAGCCTGAGGCGGGGAGAGCACACCTCCCCTCTCTTTCATGTGTGTACATGAAAACCCAAGGCTGGGAGAGCAGTAGCAAAGACCCCCTGGGTACAGCACAGAGCGAGCATCAGTGAGAATACATATGACACTGGTAAAATCAGGCACAGCAGACAGGAGGAGATGGGGTGGAGGAGGTTTGCAGGGAGAGCAGCAAGAGAAGGCAGGCAGAAGCAGTTTAAAAGGAACGCACATTTTGCTGGATGTACAGCTGTCCCCTATCAGCTGGTGTTAAGACCTGATGTTTGTGGGCGGAGAGTGACTATGTGGCCTGCTTGAACTAACACTTTGGCACCATAATGCCTCTGCTCCAAACAAAACACCTCTGAAGTAAAGACACATTTCACGATTGAACTGCTTCCTCACACTCCACTCACAATACACCACAAGTTATCAATCGATCCATGAAACCTCAAACAGTCCGAAAAGTTCTGAGAAATGCTTTCAGAAAAAACAGAGCGTCTGTTTGTAAAGAGATCCTTCATAAAAGCTTTTAGAAGTTGTAACTAGAATGGCTGTTTGTGTCTTTGAAGGACAAGTTTTTCCTCTTTCCACCAGACAACAATCCAAACATTTCTTCCTCCAATGACTCTTCACAGGAGAATGACATGACTCCTGTGGTTTTAATAAATAAATACACAAAGGTACAAAAACATTCAGAATGCCTTCAGAAGCAAGGTCCAAGTCCTCTCTTCAGTTCTCTGCTATTTTTTTGTCAAAGTTTCAGGATGTTCCTCTCTTTCAGTCAGGCTCACATTTTTCTTCAAAGTGTTTTGATGATTTGGTTCCTGCCAAGCGGCAACCTCAGGTCTTAAAATATGAAGCTCATGCAGAAGTGTTAAAAACTGCAGTTCCTCGAGCGTCCACTTGAGGCTGGCTGCAGAAACACCGGGAACCACATAATAATAATAATAATACATTTTATTTTGGGCGCCTTTCAGATCACCCAAGGTCACCTTACAGATCATAAAAGCATACATCATTAAAACATCATAAAAACAAACAAACAAACAAAAAGTAATAAATAAAAACTAAAAACTAGTGAGGTGCAGAGAGTCCAGTTCAGAGTGAATATGCCAGTTTGAACAGGTGAGTTTTGAGTTGGGATTTGAATGATGTTATGGAGTCCGACTGTCTTATGTGTGGGGGGAGGGAGTTCCAGAGTCTGGGTGCTGAGCAGCTGAAGGCTCAGGCACCCATGGTGATGAAGCGTGATGGTGGAATTGTTAATAGTCCAGCAAAGGTTGAGCGGAGGGAGCGGGAGGGAGTGTATTCATGAAGGAGGTCGCGGAGGTAAGTGGGGGCCAGGTTATGAAGAGCTTTGTAGGTGAGAAGAAGGTTTTTGTAGTGGATGCGGTATGGGACAGGGAGCCAGTGAAGCTGGATGAGAACAGGAGTGATGTGGTCAGATGATTTGGTGCGGGTGATGATCCGGGCGGCAGAGTTCTGAATGATTTGCAGTCACACCCATTCAAAGAAGATGATCTTTACAGCAGAAATAAACATGTTTACAGCCTGGTTCAAAAAACTGTTTAGGTCTGAATAGCCAATTTCTCTATCGGCACACACTGTACAGGGGTAAAAAATTGTATAACTTGTTATTTTTGAAGATATTAAAGTCACGAGTTTTGCCCAAATAAGGGCATGGCTGACTTGATTGATAGGTGGGAACACTGTAGCTGTTAGCCTCATTACTACCACTAGCTCAGACAGAGTTAGGTTGAGTTCAGTGTTTCCAATATGGCACCCGCTGATGATCGGCTTCAAAATAGCGCTTCAGAAACACATGGGTGACGTCACGGATACTACGTCCATTTATTTTCCAGTCTATGGTTCCAACATGTGTTATATGGCTGCATGGTGGTGCAGTGGTTAGTGCTGTTGCCTCACAGCAAGAAAGTTGCCTGGGTAGAAACCTTTACTGTGTGGAGTCTGCATGTTCTCCCTGAGCATGATGGGTACTCTGGCTTCCCCCCACAGTCCAAAAACATGCTTGTTAGGTTAATTGGAGACTCTAAATTGTCCATAGGGGAGTAGGTGTGTGGATGGTTGTTCGTCTCCAGATGTTGGCCCTGTGATAGACTGGTGACCTGTCCAAGTTGAACCTCACCAATCTCACCAAATGACGTCTGGGATAGTCTCCCGCCCCCTCATGACCCCAAATGGAGTAAGTGATATAGATGATGGGTGGATGTGTACTATGTTTTGCATTTAGCTCACCTTTCTTTATTCTACTTTGGTATTGCACTTGCAGAGGAACTTCTTTTCAGTGATTAAATACGTATGCCAGAGCTGTGACCGAAATGACAAGAAGCCAACAAAGCCGAAAGTGTTTTTTTTATGATGCTGAGCCCTGAAACGCTGGAATGCATTAGTTTAGTATGGAAAAAAGAAGCTAACACCGGCCCTAAAATTGTACTTTCAATAAGGGGTGTAACAATTATTTTTAACAACAATTCAATTCATATCATGACTTGTGGTTGCCGATACGATTAAAGGACGATATTGGTTCATTTAGAACGATATGATCCGAAACAATCAAGTGACTTGAAATCGATTCAGTAACTTTTTAGCCAAAAATTCAACCAGTGAGACTTTGAAATAAACACCTTGATACTGGACAGTCCTAGACTCCTGTTGTTTCTTGTAAGGGAATCAGGATAGATTAGTCGTGTTGCCGTGGTTCTTTACTTGACCTTTACATATCCTACAAACAGAGAGTGACTTATTTAGAACATCTCCATCTTTGCAAAAGCCAAAGTGTTTCCACACGCTTGACCGCAATGGTGGCTTGATCATTTCTCGCTCACTGGCTTCTCCTCTGCCATCCACCATGCTATGTTTTGTTGTCTGCAGGCGCCTGAATTGAGTAACATTTAATGTCTTTATCATTAAAAGTGCAAAAAAACCCACATCCATATAAAGTCTGCCGTGCTTAAATCCAATGTGTTATTTCCTAGTATTGATTTATTACCTTTTAAAATTATGTTAGATCCATATATGTCGTCCGGAAGGCCAACTTGCCGAGCACAGATCGATGTAGTGGATGAACCATTACACCCCTACTTTTAAAGTATTATTATCAGTTACTAAAAAAGGGAGAACAATGTGCCAGAGGTTGTGAGGTTAAAAAAGGACATTACAGCATTAAAATTGAGGTGAAAAATTGTGTTGTTTGTACGAAATTTAAAAAACCTCAATGAACTTTTCTTGAATCAATGTTCCAACACTTTGTCTTTGTCAAAATGTAAGATATGGGTGCAGATTTAGCTTAGTGGTTAAGTTGGGTGCCCATACAGTAGGCGGCCCAGAACATCTTGGATATTCACTATTTGTTTTGTAAGTAATTAAATACAGCAGATTCACTTTGTGCTTCCTTTGTCTTGTACCCTTTGATACCTTTCTCCCTGCTAATTGAAAAAGTGAGCACATTTTATTAAACCCCCCCAAAAAGATCAATACGTGTGAAAATGTTCCCCACCACTCACCAGCTGCGTGCGTGTCTCCTCCCTCTGAGGGTCCTCTGTCCTCTCCCTCCGCTCCCTCGTCTCCTCCTCTGGCCCCTGGGTGCTGCCGCTCCTGTTCTGGGTGCTGACAGGTCCAGCTGTCTCCTGTTTTTTGCCCTTGGCTGTCGCTCATTAATTTCCAGCAAAGGCCCCCAAGCGACAGCTCTGCTCCATAGTGACCATACTTGGAGAAGAGGTGCTCGGCAGACAAACACACACAAGTGGACGCACGAATGTGTACGGAAGAAGGGGACACGGGACGTACTGGAGGGACAGGTGGACACACAACAATTGTATTGTGAGGCTTTATGGGAAAATCAATGAAATGGTGTTAAAAAGTATTCAATAAAGAAAAACACAAACATTTTTGTGGTTTAATATCTCTTAAAAGAAAATTTGCATATTACAACAATTACATTTATGCTATCTGTGAAATTATCAGATAACTGTGACTGTTTATAATCACTGTGTTGATCCTATAAGATGACATTTCCTCAGTTGCATCTTACAGCAAAAGCCATGTACCACAGAGAGCTTCCAAAGCAGCAGAGGGATCTCATTGTTGAAAGGTATCAGTCAGGAGAAGGGTACAAACATGTTCCAAGGCATTAGATATACCATGGACCACAGGGAAGACCGTCATCATCAAGTGGAGAAAATATGGCACAACAGTGACATTACCAAGATCAGGATGTCCCTCCAAAACTGAAGAAAAGACGAGAAGGAAACTGGTCAGGGAGGCTTCCAAGAGGCCTACAGCAACATTAAAGGAGCTGCAGGGATTTCTGACTAGTACTGGCTGTGAACTACATGTGACAACATCTCTCCTATTCTTCATATGTTTCAGCTATGGGTAGGGTTGCAAGACGCAAGCCTTTTCTTATGAAGAAAAACATTCAAGCCTGGCAACATGTTTCAAAAACTTACATGAAGTCTCCCAAAAGCATGAAATGTTTTAAGGTCTGATGAAACCAAGGTTGAACTTTTTGGCCATAATTCCAAAAGGTGTGTTTGTCATAAAAACAACACTGCCCATCACAGAAAGAACACCAGACCCACAGAGGAGCATGGTGGGGGGCAACATCATGCTTTGGGGCTGTTGTTCTTCAGCTGGATCCAGGGCCTTAGTCAAGGTGGAGGGACGTGTGAACAGTTACAAACACCAGTCAGTTTAACACAAAACCTCCAGACCTCCGTTAGAAAGATGAAGATGAAGAGGAATTTCACCTTTCAACACGACAACAAACCAAAGCATACATCCAAATCAACAAAAGCATGGCTTCACCAGAAGAAGGTTAAAGTTTTGGAATGGCCCAGCCAGAGTCCAGACCTGAATCCAGTTGAATATCTGTGGGGTGGTCTGAAGAGGGCTGTGCACAGGAGATGCCCTCACTATCTGATGGATTTGGAGCTTTGTTGTAAAGAAGAAAGGGCAAATATCACCACGTCAAGATGTGCCATGCTGAGTGCTGCAATAAAATCAAAAGGTGCTTCAAACAATTATTAATTAAAGTGTGTGTACCATAGACTGTAAATAAAAATGGACAGCGTTGCTCCGCCTCTTCCCGTTGTACGGTTCTGAAGCCAAAAAATCCCTCTCCTGGGCGCCGCCATTGTGCAGCCAGAGCCTGTGAAGCCTTTGTAATAAGCTCCGCCCTACAGCGTGACGTCACATGACGCTGTGTGCCCTTTGAAGTTTCGTTCTACGGCGGCTGTGAATCAAAAGAAACAGGAAGTAAAACCCAGTTTTTTAAACTCTAATAACTAACGAAAAAGAAACTTTTCAGAAAAAAGAGGACTTGGACACAAAACAGTCAAATACTAACTACATATCACCACAGAATACGGATGAGAGAAACATTCGTACCCCGTGTATTTATTTTTTAAAGTTTGACTGCTCCCCCATTCAAATGAATGGGGGAGACGGATTTTTTGACCTATACTGCAGCAAGCCACCAGGGGGCAGACACACTGCTGAAAGCCTCACCACCAGGGCCGTATCCGGCACGCTTGGTGTGTACACTTATGCAACCACATTATTAGGGCCCGAGCACCGACAATGTCGGCGAGGCCCTCTTGTAATTTTATATTTAAATTTTTTATTCTTCCCCCTAAAAGATTTAAATAATTTTTCCAATTGAATTGTTCATGTTATAGGTCCCATTAAAGGTGGAAAAAGTTCTGACATGATTTATCTTGGTCTCATTTTTTTACATCACAAAACCTGACATTTTAACTTTCGCTGTCCACTGTGTATGCAGTTCTTAGATCTCTACACTGGCTTCCTGTCTGTCAGAGAAGAGACTTTAAAATCCTGCTTATGGTCTATAAAGCACTGAATGGTTTAGGCTGATCTGCTACTACTTTATGAACCACCTCGACCTCTGAGGTCATCAGGTACTGGTCTGCTTTCAGTCCCAAGAGTCAGAAGGAAACATGGTGAAGCAGCGTTTAGTCATTATGCACCACATATCTGGAACACACTCCCTGAAAGCTGCAGGTCTGCTCCAACTCTCACCTCTTTTAAATCCAAGACTAAGACTTTCTTATTTACCTCTGTCTTCCTATCTTAGCTCATTTTAACCCACTTTAAATTTTAATGTAATTTTTAATATATTTCTAATTTTCCTTTTCTTTTCAGTTTTGTTATATTTGTCATTTTAATTGTGCTCTTTGATGCTTGTCTGAATGTCTCCAATGCTTTTAATGTTTTAATGTAAAGCACATCGAGTTGCCCTCGTGTATGAAATGCGCTATACAAATAAAGCTGCCTTGCCTTGCCTTGCCTTGCCTTGCCTTGCCTTGCCTTGCCTTGCCTTGCCTTGCCTTGCCTTGCCTTGCCTTGCCTTGCCTTGCCTTGCCTTGCAACTAATAATGCTGGAAAGCAAGGAAGATGAGGCAGTGGATTTATTATTCAATCACATACAGATGGACACCTCTGAGGCAGAATGTCGAGGGCCAAGCCTCACTGACTGCTGTGCAAAAACACAACCACGCAACATGTGCTCTTATCAAGAAAGTGTTTCTGATTGACAGCTAGCTATGTTAAAGTTACCACCTCTGAGAATGGCTTTGGCACTCAGTTAGCTAGCATCAGGCTCTGCATACGGTGTGCGTTAGCAACAGAGCTCCATAAGCTCTGTAGCTGCTGTAATTGTAACATCACTCACTGCTGTTATGCTACGCCACTTTCTCATCTTATCAACAAATCTTAAGTTTAGAGAAAGAGGAAAAACAGTTCACATCATTAATGAACTGTTCCACTGAGCGCCCCCTACAGGCCTGGAGCACCTCAGCTGCCATGTTTTTATTTTCTGTCCCTTTCTTTTGTATTAATTTTTTCAGTTTTTTTTAATAAGTTATATTTTTGGGTCTTTTTGGGCTTATTGATAGGACATCTGAAGAGAGACAGGAAATGTGGGGAGCAGAGAGTAAGGGAAGACATGCAGCAAACGGTCACAGCTGGGAGTCAAACCGGCTACCTCTGCGTCGAGGACTATAGCTTCTGTACATGGGGCGCTCCTCTTTTCTGTGTTTGCATCATTCATAAATGTGCAGCACGTTTGCTGTTAATGCAGTTGTGCTGGCTTTTCGCTGCACGCTCTTTCATTTGCACAAGTTTTTGAATGCGCCTCGTTTCTGAGTTTGCAGCCCGTTCCTTCACATAAAAGTCTCTTGAGCCGTTGCAGAACAATCAGTCTTGCTTGCCACAAATAAACCTGATTAAATGCATAAAATAAAAAAATACACTATGCAATGGTTCATTAAAAGATACCTCTGTCTAAACATAGAAATGTTGATGTTGTATGTGCACAAAGTTACAACCCTCCACAAACTTTTACAGAAAGTAAAAGGAAGTGAGAGCGTTGAATCTAAGCAATTCGTAGTATTAAACTCATCTGTGTCTGTGTGTGTGTGTGTGTGTCTGTGTGTCTGTGTGTGTGTGTGTGTGTGTGTGTGTGTGTGTTGGTGCTAATCACAGCCCCTCAGCTGAGCCACGCGCCCCACTCTGCCTCTCCTCTCTGAGCAATGTAAATTAGATCTGTTAATGAATGTTTTCTCTCATCACATACAAGTGCAAAGTAACTATGCCGTCTATGCCCACCTTGCCTCTCCGTTTACCGCCCCCAGTGTGCCAAGCATTCAGACTAAATGAAAATATACACAGTCACAACCATGCCTGGCATCCCCTCTTAACAAGCTGCAGAAACACTGCGAAGCACGGCTGCTATGCCGCGGGGAATCTTGAGAATCCTCATGCTCAGACCGGCGAGCTCTTCCCCCCGGCTTTCACTGTTATCACGCCGATCGCCGGGTTAGAGAGCTGTGTTTCTGTACAACAGCTATTTAAGTAAAATGTCAAAATATCAGGGAAAATATGGAGCTACATTTTCTCCTCTGTCAGCTTCATGAAGTTTAAATGCCATTTGTAAACTCACGAAACTGAAAGAGCATTCCAGCGATTGATTCAAAAATGGCACAGTTTCACCCAATCTTGGCTTTTCTTCACGATTCAGGGAAAGAGGGATGCTGAAAGCCACTTAGCTGCTTTAAATTTCACAAAAGATGAACATAAACTGTTAAACAATGTCTGCAGAAATCTTTATTTTTGTTCCTTTTGTTGAACTACTAGAGAAAACAGGTCAAGCTTTACTAAATCTGTATTATCTGAAGCTTGGTTACAGTCTTTACCATAACATCAGACTTCTCTTTACATTCAGTCAATAATAACTTTGATGCCCACCTTACTACCTCTGTGTTTGGCAGACATTTCATACAGTATTATATTTACTATTTCTGACATAAATCACACAAGAGGCTTTTTTGAGTCATAATTATTAAAGTTTTTCATCAGACAACTTTAGCCTTCATCCCCATACCTTAGATATCAGCAGTTTAAAGGTCCTGTGAGAAGCTTTTAGCTGCTTATTAAAGATGACATATCATGCAAAATTGACTTTTTAATGGTTTTTCACCTGAAATATGTGTCCCTGTCTACAAACCCCCCGAGAATGAAAAAAATCCATTCTGCCCCTGTTTTGATTTCTCCACCTTTCTGTAAATGTGTGTGAAACGAGCCGTTTCAGACTTCCGTGTTTTTGTTACGTAACAACAATATCCGGTCTGTAACGGAGTCAGAGCTCGGAGCTTGTTCAGCCCATAGACTGTATAAAATAATACTGAATCCCTCCCCCGTTTTTCATTCCCTGCACACGTGTGCTAACAAGGAGCTTAGGAGGGAGGCATGCTAGTTGTAGGCTGTCTTAATAAACACAGAGGTCGGTTTTACTCCCCACGTCTGCAGATTTGAAGATCTAGTGGATGATTTTTACTTATCATGGATAAGTGCTAGCGCTAATTAGCATAGCCACATAGCTACATGTTCATAGCTGTAGCTGTAGCTGTGTACCAATACACACGTCGACATACTGACCAATAAAACAACAAGAAACACTAAATCTATGACCAATCCTTCAGAAAGGTCCTGCTACAGGCGCCTCTCCGTCAGGATCAGATTCTGGATCAGATTCAGAGGGTTGAAGTAACGTGATCTCTGAGCAGCCGTGTATATTCAGCCAACATGTAAACATTAGATCAACGTGCTGGAGAGCCGGTGCACATCCACTTCCTGAGGGGGCGTGGTCAGAGGGAAAACAGAGTGTTCTGATGAGGACTGAAGAAGAGGACTTTTCAGGCATGCCAAAATCTGATTTCAAAGTGTTTTTTTGAGCATAAACTTTAAAGACATGTTTTGGGGACCTCTTAGACCAATATATATTGATGAAAAAAGCGTGATATGTCACCTTTAAGCAGACTGAAATAAAGAATGATGCATCTTGTGAGATACAGAAGCAAACAACACCAGGAGTGAGAAAATATGATAACTATGCATAATGGTTCAGGCCATAGACTGTATAATAAATGGACCTAGTATCCGTGACGTCACCCATTTGTTTCTGAAGCGCTGTTTTGAAGCCAATCGTCAGCGGTTGCCATATTGGAAATGCTGAACTCAACCGGACTTCTATCGAGTTAGTGTGAGGTAAAGAGGTGGGCTTCGAGACTCCTCCCTAACAGCTATAGTGTGCCCACCTGTCAATCAAGTCAACTGTACCTCTCGTAATGGAAATCTCGGAATCTTAATATCTTCAAAAATGTAGAGTTATTAAAAAATTCACCCCCTACTGTGTGTGCGGATAGAGAAATGAGCTATTCATAGTTGTTTTGAATGGGTGTGTATGTGGTTTCCTGTGCTTCTGCAGCCAGCCTCTAGTGGACGCTCAAGGAACTGCAGTTTTTAACACTTACGCATTGGGAACTCCTCTAAAACGAGATGACACATCTCAAGGGGTTTATCCCAATAAATCAATTTCTTTCATTGGCTTCAATTCTTGCAGCCAGAGGTTGCCACCTGGGGTTCTGCAAGAATCTGTTCCCCTGAAAAATTGTTTTTTTTTTCAAGCGTTTTCAAACTAAAACTAGAAATCTGCTTTCACTTCATCAGTGGAATTACTGTCTAGCTCTGACGTAGTCTCATAAATAGTAACTCTGCAGCTGAAGGCTCGCCCTCTTTACATTTGGATGCTGCCCCTCAGCTCCATTATTCAAAACCACCACTCCTATACAGATCACTGCTCATGTAGATTTTTTTCAGCATACTGGTACCTCTTACGAAGCCCATGCAGAAGTGCTAAAAACTGCAGTTCCTCGAGCGTCCACTAGAGGCTGGCTGCAGGAACACCGGAAACCACATACACACCCATTCAAAGAAGACGATCTTTACAGCAGAAATAAACATGTTTACATCCTGGTTCAAAAAACTGTTTAGGTCTGAGTAGCTCATTTCTCCATCGGCACACACATACGGAGGGTGAATTACTTTATAACTTCTTCTATTTGAAGATACTAAACTTACAAGTTTTGCCCAAATAAGGGTATGGCTGACTTGATTGACAGGCGGGAACATTGTAGCTGTCCCGCCTCTTTACCTCACACTAGCTCGGGCAAAGGTATGTTGAGTTCAGTATTTCCAATATGGCACCCGCCGACGATCGGCTTCAAATAGAGCTTCAGGAACAGACAGGTGACGTCACGGACACCACGTCCATTTATTATACAGTCTATGCCTCTTACCAGCTGAAAGGACCCTCTCCTCTTCATATCACAGTTTCTCCTGGTGATGAAGAAAAGCACTACTTACCATTAAAACTGAATTTATCATAATATTAGGAAATAATGAACTCTTTCGTCCTGACATTAGTCATTAAAGACTATAAAACTCAAGGTTTTTAAACAGGGTCTAATGTTCCTCATTAGCTGTCAGTTTACAGCTTTCTATAGCGTCCAGTCTCTCTCTCTCTCTTGCCTCTCCATATCACTGACATGATAACAGCTTATCGTTGACTTAACAGCAGCTGGTGTAAACTGTATGTATCTGAATGTGGATGAGCGTGGAGACCCGGCCCAGAAACCTTAGCAGCAGTGTTAAAACTGTGCCGCATTCGTCGGATCGTGTCCTGCGTGACACGGATTCCTGAGACAAATCCTCCGCTGGCATCTCCATAAAAAGTGAACAGCGCAGTCTGTAAACGAGGAATTCTGGTGGTGGAGTCGAGGAGAGGAATTCACGGCTTGTCACAGATCATTTCTGCATGAGAATACGAGACACTGAATCCTTCGTGCACGGTTGTTGCAGATCACTTGGATTGTACGGAGAAGAGGCAGCGATTCTGCAGAAATATTCCCCCACATGTATCAGTCTGTGTCTTACATTTCTCCACACATACCAGTCCTGAACATGCACGAAGTCTGACTGCCAAGACATACTTCACTGAGGTCGAGGCTGTATCTTACTTTACTTCATCATTATATTGATTTCACTGCTTTTATCTTCAACTGCCTGACATGTCAACTCATATCAAAATCGTCTTCTCTAAACAATCTCATCGTTTCAGGGAAAAATTATAAGTGCAGCTGTTGCTGTACAAAGTTTTGAGTCTGTATCAAATTCTCTTAAAAATATTTAAAACTTCAAAAGTTGCAAATGAAGAGAATTTTCAATGCAGCAAAAACAGCAAGATGAACTGAATGCATGTAGAAATATATGTCAAACATTCAGAGTTGAAGAAAAAAAGAAAAATCTATATGTAACAGTACAGATTATTTTTATATCATTTTAAATATGTATAATTTAAATATTGAAGTTTTAAGAGATTAAAAAAAAAAGTCAAAATGCATTGAGCAACATTTTTTTGTTTGTAAGGATCAAAAATGAGAGCCTGCTGAAGAGTTACTGCCCGATCTACTGTACCCACATTTAGAGCCAAATCTAACCTCATCACCTCTCCTTCGATGGGCATTATTATTTCAAGCAATCATTAAAAATAGTCAACATTTATTTCTGTCTAACTCCGCGACGACAAGCATCTGAAACGACTTCAAGTACAGCCGAGCAGGGCAGCTATAGGTGGCGTGAGCTGCTTGTCCCAACATGTTTGGTCTCATTTTCCCAAAGTTGACCAATCAAAATGTCAAATTCAATGTTAGCATCAGGCTACATTTAGTCCTCAGTCAAATATCTTTAACGAGGTTAAAGTAAATGTAACCCTTTTTGTCTGCACGCCCAGCCGTATTTGCCTCTCTACACTCCCCTGGGACTCTGCGTTGTGTTATTTATTTGGAAGGTGGGGATGCAGTGCGGAGAGAAACACTGGACGCCGGGTTCGGGATGTGATTAAGACCACGAAGTTTAATCCCCAAAAAAACCAAAAGTATGTCTCCAACAACCAACATCGCGGCCGCTCCAAAATTCAACAGTTTCTGAACTACTGTGTCACAGGAGGGACAAAACAGAAAGCAAAAACAACAGGAATTGCTCACTCTGGCTCTGACAAACAGGCTACTACCTTACATAAACAAAGATCCATGGAGTTTGGGATTTTAGCTAAGTTGACATTCGCTGACTTTCAAGTTATAATCTTGGACGTATTATTACGTATACATACCAAGAAAAGAAACAAAATCAGATCAAGTTAAACAACCAGTGAAATAGATACATACGCTTTTCACATATAGAGCTAATGTCATTGCGAAACAGTTTACAAATGCTAAAAAAGATCGACAGATTCATGAACAGATCCATGAATATTCATGCAGATCTGCTAATTTGTAGACTAATCTGTAGGGTGTCAATAACTTCACGTATACCACTGTTTCTTTAAATGCATGACCCCCCCCCCCGATCTATGTGATATTCATACTTATTGTGTATAGGAGCATCTGTAATGACTGAATTCCCCCCGGGATAAATAAAGTATTTCTGATTCTGTTTCTGACTCTAATTGGGGAGAAAATATGTTAAAATGTGTCCCAGCTAGCCTGTTGGGCTATGCTAGCTAGCCACAAATATTTACTTTTTCTGACATAAAACACACAAGAAGCTTGTTTTTGTCATAATTATACAAGTTTTTCATCAGACAACTTTAGCCTTCATCCTCAATCCTTAGATATCAGCAGTTTAAAAGTCCTGTGAGAAGCTTTTAGCTGCCGATGAAGCAGACTGAAATTAAGAATGATGCATCTTGTGAGCTACAGACGCAAACAACACCAGCAGTGAGGAAATATGAGCAGGGCAGCTATAGGTGGCGTGAGCTGCTTGTCCCAACATGTTTAGTGTCATTTTTCCAAAGTTTACCAATCAAAATGTCAAGAGCAATGTTAGCATCAGGCTACATTAAGTCCTCAGTCAAATATCTTTAACGAGGTTAAAGTAAATAAAGATCCATGGAGTTTGGGATTTTAGCTAAGTTGACATTCCCTGATTTTAAATTTATAATCTTGGACGTATTATTATGTATACATACCAAGAAAAGAAACAAAATCAGATCAAGTTGAACAACCAGTGAAATAGCTACAAATCCTATTCACATATAGAGCTAATATTGATCCAAAACAGTTGGCAAATGCTTTAAAGGATCGACAGATGCATGAACAGATCCATGGATGTAGATCTTATAACATGTAGACCAATCTGTAAGGTCTTATTTACTTAATAGTATATCACTGTTCCTTTAAATGCATGACCCCCCTTCTACCAACCCAACTGTGGCTTCCTACGTTCTCAACGCTTCCATAGCCAGACTCCAAAAAGACCACCAGAGTGCCCTCTTCCTGATTTCCGGGGACTTTAACCATATATTTATTTTGTACATAGCTTATTCTATTTCATTTGCATACTTTTTTCTATTGATATAAAGAAGTGTGTAGGAGCAACTTTAAGAACTGAATTTCCCCCCGGGATAATTCAAGTATTTCTGATTCTGTTTCTGATTCTAATCAGGGAGAAAAGATGTTAAAAAAGTGTCCCTGCTAGCTAGCCTCCAATATTTTGATTTACAGCACAAAGCATGCTGGGACACCTAGCACAACCCAAACGACTCATAAATTTACTCCAACAAGTGTCCAGCCAGTGCGCCTGTGAGCCTGAGCGCAGGGCAAACAAACCTTCGCCACACACATTTGTAGATCGTGTTACATATATGTGCAGATCTTGCACAACAGAGCTGCAGCAAAAGTCACGTGTGCACTGAAAACCAATTGAGAGTCCCGCCTCGGATGCAAGTGATGACTCGTGTTTTCAGCTCTCGTAGAAAAAGCACTCAGACTTTTCAGCAATTTATAATTATAAATGAATTTAAAAATCTGTCTACATATTCACAGATTTATGTGCTAGTGGATCGGAGGACAAATCTGCATGCATGTTGTGGATCTAGTTATGCATTGTAAACAAATTAGCTCAACGATTGCATCTCTTTAGGATGAGGTACAATATTGCCTGCTATTGGACACAGACTTGGCCTCATGTGTGTCTATGTCTGTAACTTTGTGGATTTTTTTGCTGCTGAATGTCTTGGCCAGGTCTCCCTTGAAAAAGAGATCTTTGCTCACAATGGG
This sequence comes from Notolabrus celidotus, assembly GCF_009762535.1. Taxonomy (NCBI): domain Eukaryota; kingdom Metazoa; phylum Chordata; class Actinopteri; order Labriformes; family Labridae; genus Notolabrus; species Notolabrus celidotus. Next base: position 3,414,105 of record NC_048284.1, read on the forward strand.
ACCAACCTGTTAAATAAAGGTTAAAAAAAAATAAAGGTTAAGTTGTGCACCCAGGTTTGAATCCAGCCTGCGCCTCTTTCCTGCTTATCATTCCCCCACTCTCTCCCAGTTTCCTGCATTATCCACTGTCCTGTCCTGTGCTAGCTTCTCTACACTGGCTCCCAATAAAATGTAGAATAGAATTTAAAATCCTTCTTTTAACCTACAAAGCCCTTAAAAATCAGGCACCCTCATATCTTAAAGAGCTCATAGTGCCCTATTACCCCTGCTCCCAACATGCAGGCTTGCTTACCTAAAATCTCTAAAAGTAGTATGGGAGGTAGAACCTTCAGTTATCAGGCCCCTCTCCTTTGGAATCATCTACCAGTCAGGGTCCGGGAGGCAGACACCCTCTCCATTTTTAAGAGTAGACTTAAAACTTTCCTTTTTGATAAAGCTTTTGTTAGAGCTGGATCAGGCTTGGACCAGCTTTTGTCATGCTGCTATAGGCCTAGACTGCCGGGGGAACTGGCACACTGACACACTGGGATCCTAGCTCACCCCCTTCCCCCCAACCCCCTCATCACTTACTTTAACTCTGCCTGTCCCATTAAAGTTACTAACCATAGACCTTTCTGGAGTCCCTGAGCTCCATTGTCTCGTAGATTCCTCTGAGCTGCCGTAGACGTCCTCCTGCTGCGGACGATCTGGACTCCAGCTGATACGGACGTGCTGGACTCCAGCGGCAACAGCTTCTACGACTCGTCTCATCACTATCACCTCTCTCTCTTACTCCCCTCTATCTGTCTTTCCAGACCCAACTCGGTCGAGGCATGATGGCTGTCTAACATGAGTCTGGTCCTGCTGGAGGTTTCTGCCTGTTAAAAGGAAGTTTGTCCTCACCACTGTAACTAGCTAAATACTGTGATGTGCAATGCTCATGATGGATTAAGGTGGGGTCAGACTGAGTCTTACCCTGTCTTGAAGTTGGGTCTAATTTGACATAGTGTGGTCTAGACCTCCTATGTTTGTAAAAGCGTCTTGAGATAACGTTTGTTGTGATTTGGCGCTATACAAATAAAGATTGATTGATTGATTGATTGATTGATATAAAATAAAGGTGTTAAAATCCCCAAAATACAACTTCAAAAAAGAAATGTACTTGCTATTATCACATATCACCAGAGGGGTCGCCAAAGTAAAGAAAACAGAGATCTTCATGCTGCCTACTTTAAGTTAAGCTAGGTTAAATGTGAACAATTAAAGAAAGCATGGGTTTATAGGGTGAGGTATCAGAGGATAAGGGAGTTAAATTCAAATTAAGCTTAGGCGAGTTTCTTTCACGTTAAACCAAGTAGTTGAACGCAGACGGTTATGTAGTTAAAATAGAAATAATAAAAACTAAAGTTAGACATAACTTTAATTTAAGAACATCACGTCATTCAGGAACCTTCTGTCCCTCAGTGGTTCACTCGTCTTTTAACTGAACGCCTGCCGGGTCTTCACCGCTCCGTCTATAATTACCAACAGCCCCGTTCGTTTATGTAACCCCACCTCCAGCTCATCAGGACCAACAGCTTATAAATAATCTCCTCAGCCACTTAATCCCTCTAACTAAACACTGAGACATGATCTGTCTCATGCTGTGGCTGCAAACTACCTCCGAACTGGAGAACATTAATCAAGTAAAGCAACCTTTTGTTTTCTCTTTCACTTGTTCATCAGTGAGTTTGTCCAGTTGCATTGTTTGCTTGACTTATTTAAACAACTTCTTCTCATGCTCACAGCTTTGTTTTTATTCAAAACGTAGACGTCAGCAGGAAAATCAGTTCAGGGGAAACTTGTGTGAGGTTTCACGCATTAAACACAGCTCATGTCGTTGCCCTATTTCAGCTTTCAGAGGGCTCACAGCTCCGGGCGCTGACGGGTGCTGGTGTGAAAACTGTCCTGGAATAAGAAACAAATGCGGCAACAGAAAAAAGCCTGGCACACCCCGCCGAGGAGTCATCTATCGGCAGGTGGGGTCATAACTTTTAATACGATCCTTCAGCCTCGCCAAGTTGATCGGGTTTCAAGTCACCATGTAGACAAGACCTTTTACGTCAGTGTGTTTGTGTGAAAGGTCCTGTGACCGGCAACAAGACTCTCCTGCCAGCCACCCGACCACCATCTTGCGGTGTTTGGGGATGAGGTCAGTCTCCCCTTTTTCTCTCTATGTGTGTGTGTGAGTGTGTGTGTGTGTGGGTGAGAGGGAGAGACACCTGCCTCCAGTGTGACAGCTCTATGAGCGTCCTCATGAATCACAAGTCATGTGTCTGTCCTCATCTCGTACGCCCAAGTTAGAAACGGCCCTGAAATCTGGCCTCGTGTGTGGGTGTGGGTGTGAGTGAGTGTGTGTGTGTTAAGGAGAGAGAGACATGGGAGGCCCTTTACCATAGGCTGTGTGAAAAGATGGACGACACAACAGAACCCCAGAAGTGAAGCCAGACATGTCTCCTGCATTGTTGTGTGCACTGGATTAGCAGAGAGGAGGAGGAACAGTGGAAGAAAACGGAACAAACACAAGACTCACTTGACTGTATGTAGAACGGCCAACAGGTCTTCATTTCCACCCATATGAAGCCAAAAGACCGCTTCCAGGGGTGCTTCTTTATTGCACTGCTGCTGCTGCCAAGGCATGCACAGGAGCGACCTGGCTGGTAGAGTCACCGGACTGATGTCACATCCCTGCCGCTAACCAAACAAGGAATTCAACTTATAGATGAAACGTTAAAGACCCACTAAAGAACACTGCAGAGGTTTGCACTTGTCAAAAGATCTGTTAATCATCTCTTTTTAAAACCAAACAACTAATTGAAATTAAACTTCTAAGAAAAGGAAACACCTTGAAATAAATCAGGATGATAAAAGCTAACTATAATGACAGAAACCATGTTAGAAAAATCTGGTTTTTACGTGTATTCTAATTTTATAGTTTGACCCATGCTCCATCTGTTAATATGAGGGAGTTGGGGCTAATGACTGACACTGCAGCCAGTCAGCCAGCAGGGGGAGCTCCAAATCTCTTGGAGTCACAGTCAGTGAACACTTCTGGCGTCCATTTCTATACACAGGTCTTGCATACTTAGGGCTGTCCCAATATCAAATCCTCAATCGTGTGACGGATCTTTTGCAGACTGTTTGAGCCCTTTATGCACCGTTTCGGTAAGTGGGCAACATTAGACTTCGACTGGATCCATGTCCGGTCTGTCTCTTATCCGCTGCAGTCCGGCTCTGTGATCTCTCATCCGTCAACACCCATTGGCTGCATTTTCAGAACGCAGCACGGAGCAGGACCGCCTGACAGCCGCTGTAATCACTGAGTCAAGGATCCTCCTCCTCCTCTCCTCATCCATGTTGTCTTTCTGGTCCTCTGAAAACCTCTGACCTGTTGACTCCAGGCCTGGCTCCGCTCATCATGACTTTGGTTTGTTGTTGTAGTTAAGTGAAATACGATCTGGTGATAACACAGAGTGTTTTATTCTGAAAATTAACCGGATGTTTTCATTTTGTTTTGGTGAAACCTGACTTCCTGTCCCGCTCCATCTGCTCTGTTGAGATTGATGCGTCGTGCTCCAGCATCCGGCACAAATAGAAGTCTTGTGTATCTGATCCGGAGGACTCCGACCTGCCGGATCAGAGACGCAGCCGGAACGCAACGGAGCGGATCCAGTGGAAGTTAACACATTGACTAGAATAGAAACCTATTTGGTCGTTATCCTAAATATAACCAAAACAGATGAGTTACTTAAAAGTTCATCACTGTTGAGTTTGTACAAATAATGAGAGGAGATACTGAGACAAACATGTTAATTTCTGCTCTAATGAAGATCCCGTGGTCCAACCTCAAGTGGACATTTAAGGAACTGCAGCTTGTTGCACTTGTAGATTGGCTTCACTTTTTTGCTGCTTTGTTGAGATTGATGCGTCGTCCGGCATTGAGGCATCCGGCAAGAATAGAAGTCTTGTGTATCTGATCCGGAGATGTAACGCAATGGAGGAGATCCAGTGGAAGTTAACACATTGACTGGAATAGAAACCTATCAGATCTGATCCAAGATGGTGCGCTGCATCCTACACGCCCAAGTTTACACTTCCACTTTAGACCATGAGTTTCAGATCTTCTAAAGAGCACCCTGTAAGTTCTTTCTTTCCCTGCAGTTTATATTTTTACAGTTTCTTTTCCCCTGTTTTCTTTTTTTGTGTCACAGTGATGGATGAGGAGTAATTAACAGCCGAACAGCAACTGTGTCAGCTCAGATTTCACATGTGCAGATCTTTCTGTAAAAGAGGAAATCACACACATCAGAAACAAAGCAAAAACTTCACCTCTCTTTTGTGCCAATTTCAGAAAATATAGATAACTGGAAATATTGGAAGATTGGGAATTAATGACTTACATTTTTAAGACCAGGCAAAATCAAGTTTGAATGTATCTGTGGAACAAAATTGTGGTATTTTATTCACAATGTCACGTCTATTTTCCCAAAGAAAGAGGGACACAAGATAAGACAATGAGCTGAGAATGTGTTAACCAAACCGGCTAATTAGGATGCTCTTTTGTAGATTTCTGATTTAAGCACATATGATTTTAATCACCCTCTCTGCTCTGTGTCTCCTCAGCACGCCCGTCTTTTTTTCGCCCTTCATTCCTCTCTCTCTCTAACCTGCCGCTGATTAGCTGAAAGGATTTCGGAGATAAAGGCAGACAGGAGGCTAGCCGCTACATTCTTGTTACCAGGTGTCAGACTCGAGGCCCCGGGGCTGGAGGGAAGAATCAGACTCGACACTTGTTGGAGAAATATCTTCCGTCACCCGGGAAGCCGCGGCGCCGAGAAGTCACCCGCAGCATTCAAACTGCAACAAAACTGGTAATTATGCAAGGGAAGAAAGCGAAGCATTTGATGAGCATTTCTCACATTTCAGGTTTGCTGCTCTCGCTCTACCTCGGATGCTAAACTGAAAACGCTTTTGTTTTTTTATCCCCTCTGATTCCCGCCTCTCAGCGTCACCTCGTCACCCCGCAGGATGCTTTTAATGAGCGCCGCCTTGTTAGCCGTATTCCTCCCGCCCGCTTAATTAAGAGGAATCATCTTCACCCTCTCACCGCTGCCCGACTTTGAGGAGAAGAAGCGTCGCCTTTTCTTGTCATTTACTCCATCTTTCTTTCCCTGATGAGGACGTGTTTTTTTCTGCTGAAGGTTTTCTTTGAATCAGTGGATAAAGAGGGGGATGCTGGGTGATGAAAAGACCCGCGCTCAACCAAGGACCCGGGAGCCACCTGATAAATTGGCTTGTTAAGAGGAGAAAGATCACTATGTGACATATTCCTCCCATTCATTCCCAGCAACACAGGTGCAAAACACACAACAGACAAATGGGAATCAATCAAATCGCGCTGTGGCTGGTGCTTGTATTGGTCTACAAACACTGACGGCCACTCAGCTGGGGGTTGATCAATTCAATATTTAGTTGTATAGACTCAATTTAAGCGATTGTTGCATGTCAATATCCACATGTAGGCGCACACACAAAGGCCGTGATAGAAATCAAATGTTTGAGCTAGCAAAGAGGGTCCAACACGCGTCTATCTCAAGGCCATGTCTTGTGCCATGTGAATGGGAGAGAGAGGACAATGGGAAGCAGTGAATAAAGGGTGTGTGTGTGTGTGTGTGTGTGTGTGTGTGTGTGATTGTGTGCACACCCTATTACCCAGACGCCGCAAACATTGCACGGGAAGGATAACTCGCTTGATGTGAATACTCGAAGACAGTGAGAGCATGTTTGATATCTGAAGAGGAGAGAAACAAAGCGGCGCGGACGTGAGGTGGTAGAGGGTTTCAGAAATAGAGGTTAACGGGAGGATGAGGAGGAGGAGAAGGAGGAAGAAGGGGATGAGAGAGGGGAGTATATAAAGGGTCGGACAGAGCTTCTTTTCTGTCAGTCT